>NW_027100230.1:0-64960 GCF_031753505.1 Anomalospiza imberbis
CAGCATCTAAAAAACAAAAGATAGCACTAATGTCAAACAACAGATAGACATCTTCTGTCAATCAAGAAATACCATCTAGAGTATATCTACACCCTGCAGTACAAATTTATAATCCCCTAGACTTGCCCTATTACACCAGGATAGGCAGCAGAGCAGAGCAGATCCATGACAAATACATACACATCACCCGTGACAAATAACATGACAAACAGTGAGGGACACAACACAGACAGAAGCTCTGAGCATGAATAAAACCCACAATTATGTAGAGAAAGCAGAAAGGGATGACCTAGGGGAAACAAAGGGCAGGCCCACGAGGCGCACAAAAGCCTGCAGGAACAAGATGCTAAGAAACTGCGGTCTTAAAAGAACCGCACAAGCGGACACCTGAGAAGCCTGTCCTAAGAATGATCTACCTAGCCTGGCAGTCTCCCAAGTCCTAAGCCACTGCAATGGATCCTTGCGGCACGCAGCTGTCCCTAACGCTCTGAAGGAGACCTTAAAAGACATCTGACTGCGTGTTGCTAAAGAGAGATGCGACTGCGACGCCTGTCCGGACCCCTGAGTCAAAAGGCCTGTGGCACGGGTGCCGGGCCGAGCGAGGCAAAGATCACGGATGCCGGGACGCCCCTCAGACGGCTAAGGTAGAAAAGACAGGTGACACGACAGACCCAAACGACACACACGGCACAGGAGACAAATGACAAGACAAACACCGGAACTGCTCTGCCCTGCACACCTCAGCGCTGACATCAAAAGGGACGCTTCCCCTTCAGGTGGCCTAAGGAGGCACTTCTGACACATCCCCAACTCCAAACCAGACTCCAAAATCCCTCCCGGGCACTCCCACCCCAGCACCCCGCTTCCCTCCCCTCAGTGCTTCACAGCCCTCGACTTATCTCGCACGCATCCGGCCACGCAAATCCCAGTCGACTGCAAATTAAGGCCCCCTCCCCGTCCGGGAAGTTCCGCTGTCACCGGGATGTCATCTCTTCCTCTGCCAAGACAAAGAAAAGGAAACGCCAGTGCGCAGTCTTAACAGCACGTGGGCCAACAACACCTGACAAGCCTGCCACTCACCTTCTCCTCAGAGTGCCCTGGCGCTCGGCCCGCAAGCTTCGGCCTCCGACGCCGCCGTCGCAAAGGTACGCCTAGGTAAAGTGGAGACGAGGTGACCGGGCACGGCTGAAACCTGAGTGCACCCTCCCTCCTCCTCCCTACCTCCCCCACTCACCGCAAATCCTCGGCCACCCCTGTGAGCCGCCCCGACGGGACCTTGAAATACAAAATGGGTCGGCTTCGTTGCGAGGTTCCGTGATACTTCGGGAGAGCTCTGGAGTGCAGGAAGCACGGTCCCTCCGCCACCTGATGACAGGGGCTCGGCTTACGCCGAGTCGATGGCCTAAAGGACGCAAACGAGGAGGGACGGTTATGCTTGCCCCAGAAACTGACGCCTGAGGGAGAACAACTGCTTCTCTCCGCTGCTCACCTGGCACGCTTGACCTCGACTGCTGCTGTCTGCCTGGACTTCCTATTAATAACGACAAAAAAGAGTGCTGTAGCAGACTCACCACCGATGCTGCCCCTTGCAAACACAAACAGTGACTGACCTGCACGTGGGAGACCCTTCACCCGGGACTGGGGTTTCTGCCACAGATTTCAGCCATCTGCATCTGAAAGAAAGTTAGGGGAAAAGTCAAACCACTGCAGGATCACTTTACAGGTCCAAACACCTTGTGAGAACCTAGGAATACCATCTAGAGCACAACTACATCCCCCACTCCAAATTGCTAGTCTCCAGGACTTGTGCGATTACACCGGGCAACGCACAAGGACAGAGCAGCTCCGGGACAAATACGTGCAGACACCCGTGACAAATACGTGCAGACACCCGTGACACGGGACAGGACACAACAAGAAGAAAAATCCCTGGGCAGGAAAAATGGCCGCGAGGACCAAGAGAATGTGGAAGGGGATGACCTAGGGGAGACGGTAAGCCGGCCAATGAGGCTCAGAGAACCTGCAGGAAGAAGACGCTAAGAAAATGATGTCTCACAAGAGCCGCACAAGCGGACGCCTGAGAAGCCTGTCCTAAGAATGATCTACCTAGCCGGGCAGTCTCCCGAGTCCTAAGCCGCTGCAATGGATCCTTGCGGCACGCAGCTGTCCCTACCGCTCTGAACGAGACCTTAAAAGACATCTGACTGCGTGTTGCTAAAGAGAGATAAGACTGCGACGCCTGTCCGGACTCCCGAGTCAAAAGGCCTGTGGCACGGGTGCCGGGCCGAGCGAGGCAAAGATCACGGATGCCGGGACGCCCCTCAGACGGCTAAGGTAGAAAAGACAGGTGACACGACAGACCCAAACGACACGCACGGCACAGGGGACAAGAGACACGACAAACACCGGAACTGCTCTGCCCCGCGCACCTCAGCGCTGACATCAAAAGGGATGCTTCCCCTTCAGGTGGCCTAAGGCGGCACTTCTGACACATCCCCAACTCCAAAACAGACTCCAAAATTCCTTCCGGGCAGTCCCACCCCAGCACCCCGCTTCCCTCCCCTCAGTGCTTCACAGCTCTCGACTTATCTCGCACGCATCTGGCCACGCAATTCCCAGTCGTTTGCCAATTAAGGCCCCCTCCCCTTCCTGGAAGTCCCGGCTGTTGCTGGGATTTCATCTCTTCCGGGGGGCTCTGGAGTGCGGGGAACCCGGTCCTTCCGCCGCCTGACTAAATGGGCTCGGCACGTGCCGAGCGAATGGCCTAAAGCGCCCCGATGAGAAGAGGCGGTTGGAGTTGCGCTGGAAACTGAGACCCGAGGGAGAGAGACTGCCTCTGTCCGCTGCTCGCCTGGCACGCTTGACCTCGACTGCTGCTGTCTGCCTGGACTTCCTAATAATAATGACAAAGAACGGTGCTGTAACAGAGTCACCGGCGATGCTTCCCCTGCAAACGCAGTGACTGACCTGCAGGTGGGAACCCCCCACAATAACTCCTAAGTGGGTTCCCTGCTCCCCCTCCCTCTCCTATTCGGAGTCCTCAAATCATCTGAGGCTTCGGTCTCAAACATTACCTTTTACAGAGAGCAGATTCCTTTTGTGACACCGTGATTCTGCTGTAATAATATTGTACGTGACACAACCTGGAATTACAGGAATTGTGCTTCTCCTAAAGACAAAAAAACACACTTAGCAACAAAGTCAGAAATTACAAAAGCATCTTACCACCCCTGAATGCACAACCCAAAATCATGACCTTAAATACTCCCTGTGTTCAATGGTGTTTTCTTCACAGTATCTTCAAAGCCTCTGTTGCTTCATATGCCCAAAATTACTGGCTGAAAACAAGCTGAGGTAAGCTGAAAAAGCCTCTTCACTGAAGTAAGAGGAGAGCTCTTATCCCAGCCGATCCCCGAGAGGGAATGAAGGCCCTTAGCAAAACCTGGGGTTAATATACCCCTGATTGCACCCCACCTCTCATTCCCACAATGCCTGGGAAAGGGGAGGGGGCAAATCCCACAGGGTATAAAAGACCTCAGAGCAGGTGCAGCTTTTTGGCTCCTCTGACTTGAATTCAAGGCCAGTAAAGGGTGTGATACAGAAGACATGACAGAGCTTTCTTTTTTGCTTCAGCTACTTGGACCAAAAGGACAGAAAACCGGTACGAAAAAAAGCTTTTTGTTTAGGCAGCGTAGCTAAATAAGTTGGGTAATCTGCAGTTATTTTATGTAATTATTTCTCAGTGGCTACTAACTAGAGCAAAGAAGAACAGTAATTATATGAATGGTCTGAGTCTCCTTGGGGCTACAATTTAGGACTATCTACATTATAAATAAGAAAAATAATTGTCTCCCAGGCAGCATAAAGGTTAAGTACCTGCCAGGCTCACCTTCCTCTGAGATATTTACTCCTAAGGCACAAAAAAGAAGTGCCCTGGAAGGTAGTTTTAAACCCTTAAAATACTGAAAAAGACAGAGTCTCCTTCAAATGAATCCCTTAAAATTAGGAAATGGGGCAATTACCTCCATTGAAACTGATACTGTTGGCCACTAAATAGCTTCTAGCCTTTAAGTTAATCCCCTAAAATATGGGGAAAAGAGGGGTTTTCCCTATTTTAAATCTTTCCGGTGATGAAGAAAGAGGGATTTGCCCCTCAATCCAAATGCTTAAGAAGGAGGGACAGCTGGGCTTCTCCCTCCCTGGAAGCCTTAAGACGACAAAAAGGGGGCAGTTACCCTTGATTCAAACCCATAAACAACATTGTCAAAGTTTTCCCCTTCTATTTAAACTGTAACATAAAGGAAAATGGGGATTCCCTGTCAATTAACACTCCTAACAGCATAAACAAGGCACAGGATCTTTCAATTAAGACGATTAAAATTACAGGGGAAGCAGATTCCCTCATCATTTGAATACAAGAAATAATGGAAAAGGAAGCTTTTCCCCTCCATATAAACCCCTTTTCTCCTAAAAACCCCTAGCTTTTCTGGGAGTGCTGTGGAAAATCTGGCTGTTCTAGGAAGTGACTGACACAATAAGAGGGGAAAGTTGAAAGCTCTCCCCTGAAAACCCACATGCTGCCCAGCCTGCTCAGGTGGTGCCCCTTGGCAAGAGGGCTCTTCCCTCAGCGTGTTCTGAAACAGCTGCTCCGTTCCCAGGTGGGTCCTGCTGCTCCCCTGTCCCTGCTGGATGTTCCAACCGTCGTTCGTGCAAGGATGCTTGCGATAGCCCTCTTAGCCCCTCTGGACAAGCGGCTCCCTGAGCAGGTGAGCCTGCATAACCCTCTGAAAGTAGCTGGTCACGTGGCAGGCTGCTATACCTTCGACCGGGAGACGAGTTGAGGGAAAGTCCTGTGGGCAGTTCTGTCCCCTACACAGCCCTTCAACTGCCCCTTAACCAATGGGGGGCCAGACTTAGCTTTCTAAGGAAATTAAAAGTCCTTCCTCTCTGTGTGCCCCATCCAAATAGGCATTCTACTTCCAAAACTTCAGACAGTGAACAATTTCTCACAGACTTCAGCTGTCAACACCAAGGGTTCTTGCAGCCCTTCGACCACCACGTGCCTCTTGTGAGCAGACATTGACAAACAGCTGAGGTGAGTTTCATTTTACAGGAAAAAAAGCCAGCATTTGGTTTGAGGGACCTGTGGCCCTAAGTGACCTTCTGCCTCCTCCGCTTTCTACTGGTGAAGGATTTCTACAGGAGCAGAGTTATCCCCAAAAATAACTCGGGCTGCCCTGGCACCGAGAAGCACCTCCTGCAAACCAGCATCGTGAACGTGGAGTGGTAAGTTTTGTTTAGAAGGGAAAAAGGCCGGTGATCGTGGTCGGAGACCCTTGGCTCCGAGTGGGCGGCTGCTGCCAGAAAATCCAAAGGAAGCGTGACGTGTCCGGGACCCGAGCCGCCGCCGCGTCGAACTTGTGCTGCCCTGAAAGTCACAAAGGCGTGCTGCAAAATGACATAGGGAAGTGGGAGTAATTAGCTTTGATTCACATTGGAAAAAGCTGGTGTTTCTGCTCAGGGAACCGGGGCACCGAGTGGGTGGCCGCTTCCAAAATAGCCAAACGGCGCAGGATGTGTCACAGACCCAAACGGCCACCGCCTCAAACGTGGGCTGCCCTGCTAGTCCCAACTGCATCGTGGACAATGACATCACGGAGTGGTGAACTGTATTTCACATGGAAAACAGCCAGCATTTAGCTTCAGGGGCCTATGGACCTGAGTGGGCGGCCTCCTCCTGAAAATCCAAAAGGCGTGGGATGTGTTCGAGACCCAAGATGCCGCCGCCTCGAAGCTGGGCTGCTGTGGCTCTCCCAAATGTAATCTGCAAACTGACATCAGGAACATGGAGTGGTGAGGTTTTTTTAACAGAGAAAAGGGCACGTGCTTGTCTTCAGGTGCCTGTGGCCCTAGTGGGCAGCCTCCTCCTGAAAATCCAAACGGCACAGGATGTGTCCCAGATGCAAACTGCACCACTTCAAACTTGTGCTTCTCTGACAGTCCCAAGCAATTCCTGCAAACTCACAACAACAACCTCGGGTGGTGGCCTTGGTTTCAAAGGGAAAATGACCAGCAATCGTGATCGGGCACCTGTGGCCCTGACTCGGAGGTGGCTTCCAAAATATGCAAACGGCACAGGATGTGTCCCACACTCAAACTGGGACCGCCTCAAAATTGTGGTGCCCCGAGACTCCCGAGAGCATCCGGAAATTGACAACAGGATCCTGGGGTGGTGAGTTTTGTTGCACAGGAAAAAGGGCCCACACTCCTCCTCAGGGGCCGGTGGCCCTGAGTGGCCAGCCTCCTCCTGAAAATCCACACAACACAGGTTGTGTCCCAGACCCAAGTTGCCACCGCTTCGAACTTGAGCTTCCGGGACAGTCCCGAGTGCGTCCTGCGAAGTGACATCGGGACCCTGGTGTGGTGAGTTTTTTTCACAGGCAAATGGGCTGGAAGTCAAGTTGAGGCACCTGTGGCACTGAACAAACAGTTGCCTCCACAAAATCTGAATGGCACAGGATGTTTCCAGAGCCAAGCTGCCACCACCTCAAACTCATGCCCTGGCAGTCCCAAGCACGTCCTTACAAACTGACATCAGGACCCTGGGGTGGTGAGTTTTGTTTCACAGGGAAAGAGGCCCACACTCCTCTTCAGGGACTTGTGGCCCTGAGTGGGCAGCCTCCTCCTGAAAATCCAGACACCACAGAATGTGTCCCAGACCCAAGCTGCCACCGCTTTTAACTTGTGCTTCCGTGACAGTCCCAGGCACATGCTCCAATGTGACATCAGGACCCTGGTCTGATGAGTTTTATTTCATAGGGAAAAGGGCTGGAATTCATGTGCATGCACCTGTGCCCTGAATGGGGAGTAGCCTCCAAAGATCTGAATGGTGTAGGATGTGTCCCAGACCCAAGCTGCCACAAGCACTAACTACTGCTGCCCTGACAGTCCCAAGAGCATCATGCAAACTGACATCAGGAATGGGGAGTGGTGAGTTTTGTTTCACAGGACAAAAAGAGCCAGCATTTGTGTTTAGGGGCCTGTTATCCTGAGTGGACTGCTGCTTCCAAAATATCTAAACGATGCAGGATGTGTCCTGGACCAAACCTACCACCGCTTCAATCTTCTGCTTCCCTGACAGTCCGAAGCACATCCTGCAAACTGACATCTGCAACCTGGGGCGGTGATCTTGGTTTCACACGGGAAAGAGCAGGCATTCAGGATGGTGGACCTAAGTGGGCAGCCAGTTCCAAAATATCCAAATGGTGCACGATGTTTCACAGACCCAAGCTACCACCACCTCAATCTTCTGCTTCCCAAACAGTCACAAGCACGTCCTGCAAACAGACATCACGAACGGGGAGTGGTGAGTTTGTTTCACAGGAAAAAAAGGAGCCAGCATTTCTGTTTAGGGGCCTGTGGTCCTGAGTGGGCAACCGCTTCCAAAATATCTAAATGGTGTAGGATGTGTCCTGGACCAAACCTACAACCACTTCAGTCTTCTGCTTCCCTGACAGTCCCGAGCGCATCCTGCAAACTGACATCAGGAACCTGGGGTGGTGAGTTTTGTTTCACAGGGAAAAGGGCCCGCACTCCTCTTCAGAGGTCAATGGCCCTGAGTGAGCAGCCTCCTCCTGAAAATCCAAACGGCACAGGATGTGTCCCAGACACAAGCTGCCACTACTTCAAGCTTGTGCTTCCGTGACAATCCCAAGTGCGTCATGCAAACTGACAACAGGTACCTTACGTGGTGAGTTTTGTTTCACAGGGAAAAGGGCAGCATTCATGTTCAAGCACCTGTGGCATTGAACGAGCAGTTGTCTCCACAAAATCTGCACGGTGCAGGATGATTACCAGACCAATGCTGCCACCACTTCGAACTTGTGCTTGCATGAGTGTCCCGAGCACATCCTGGAAACTGACATCTGGAACCTGCGGCAGTTATGTTTGAATCACACAGAAAGAAGCAGGCATTCGTGATCGTGGCCCTGGGTGGGCGGCCGCTTGCAAAATATCCAAATGGAGCAGGATGCGTCCTGGACCAAACCTACCACCACCTCAATCTTCTGCTTCCCTGACAGTCCCAAGCAAATCCTGCAAACTGACATCAGGAACCTGGGATGATGAGTTTTGTTTCACAGAGAAAAGTGCTGGCGTTCATGTTCAAGCACCTGTGGCATTGAACGAGCAGTTGTCTCCACAAAATCTGCACGGCGCAGGATGATTACCAGACCCATGCTGCCACCGCTTCGAACTTGTGCTTGCATGAGTGTCCCGAGCGCATCCTGGAAACTGACATCTGGAACCTGCAGCAGTTATGTTTGATTCACACAGAAAGAAGCAGGCATTCGTGCTCATGGCCCTGGGTGGGCAGCCGCTTGCAAAATATCCAAATGGAGCAGGATGTGTCCTGGACCAAACCTACCACCACTTCAATCTTCTGCTTCCCTGACAGTCCCAAGCACATCCCACAAACTGACATCAGGAACCTGGGCTGATGAGTTTTGTTTCACAGGGAAAAGTGCTGGCATTCAGGTTCAGGTACCTGTGGCCCTGAATGGTGAATAGCCTCCAAAAATCTGAATGGTGTAGGACATGTCCCAGACCCAAGCTGCCACAAGCACTAACTACTGCTGCCCTGACAGTCCCAAGAGCATCATACAAACAGACATCAGCAGCCTGGAGAGGTGATCTCGGTTTCACAGGGCAAAGGGCCAGCATTTGTGATCACGGAACTGTGGCCCTGCGTCAGTGGTGGCTTCCAAAATATCCTAACAACACAGGATGTGTCCCAGACACAAGCTGCCACCACCTTGAATTTATCCTGCCGTGGCAGGACCATACGCAATCTGCAAATAGACATCAGGAACCTGGGGTGGTGAGGTTTTTCTCACAGGGAAAAGGGCCAAAATTCATGTTGAGGCACCTGTGGCACTGAACAAGCAGTTGCCTCCAAAAAATCTGAATGGCACAGGATGTTTCCAGAGCCAAGCTGCCACCACCTCGAACTCGTGACCTGACAGTCCTGAGCGCATCCTGCAAACTGACATCAGGAATCTCGGGTAGTAAATTTTGTTGCAGAGGGAAAAGGGCCCACACTCCTCCTCAGGGGCCTGTGGCCCTGAGTGGGCAGCCTCCTCCTGAAAATCCAAAAAGCACAGAATGTGTCCCAGACCCAAGCTGCCACCACTTTGAATTTGTGCTTCCAGGACATTCCAAAGTGCATCCTTTAAACTGACATCTGCAACCTGGGGTGGTGAGTTTTGTTTCACAGGGAAAAACGCAGGCATTCGTGATCCTGGCCCTGAGTGGGCACCCGCTTCCAAAATAGCTAAACAGCACAGGATGTGTCCCAGACCCAAGCTGCAACTATTTTGAACTTGTGCTTCCCTGACAGACCCAAGCACATCAGAACCCTGGTGTGGCGAGTCTTGTTTCACAGGGAAAAGGGCCTGCAGTTGTCTTCAGGGGCCTGTGGCCCTGACTGCGTGGCCAATTCCAGAAAATCCAAAACAGCACAGGATACATCCCAGACCCAAGCTGCCACCATTTCCAACTATTGCTTCCCTGACAGTCCCAAGTGCATCCTGCAAACTGACATCTGCAACCTGGGGTGGTGATCTTGGTTTCACAGGGAAAACAGCAGGCATTCATCATCCTGGCCCTGAGTGGACACCCGCTTCCAAAGTATCTAAATGGCACCGGATCTGTCCCAGACAGAAGCTGCTGCCACCGCAATCTTCTGCTTCCCTGACAGTCCCCAGCATGTCCTGCAAACTGACATCAGGAACGTGGGGTGGTGAGTCTTGTTTCATAGGGAAAAGGGCCCGCAGTTGTCTTCAGGGGCCTGTGGCCCTGAGTGGGCAGCCTCCTCCTGAAAATCCAAAACAGCACAGGATACATCCCAGACCCAAGCTGCCACCACTTTGATATTGTGCTTCCAGGACAGACCCAAGCACATGCTGCAAAGTGAGATCAGAACCCTGGTGTGGCAACTTTTGTTTCACAGGGAAAAGTGCCCGCAGTTGTCTTCAAGGGCCTGTGGCCCTGAGTGTGTGGCCAAATCCTGAAAATCCAAACAGCACAGGATTTGTCCCAGACCCAAGCTACCACCACTTTGAATTTTGCTTCCCTGACAGTCCCAAGCACATCCTGCAAACTGACATCTGCAACCTGGGGTGGTGATCTTCCTTTCACAGGGAAAAGAGCAGGCATTCATGATGAACCTAAGTGGGCGGCTGCTTCCAAAACATCCAAATGGCGCAGGATGTTTCCCAGACCCAAGTTAACACCACTTCAATCTTCTGCTTCCCTGACAGTACCAAGCGCATCCTGCCAACTGACATCAGGACCCTGGTGTGGTGAGTTTTTTCCCCAGGGAGAAGGGCTGGAATTCATGTTGAGGCACCTGTGGCACTGAATAAGCACGTGCCTCCAAAAAAGCTGAATGGCAGAGGATGTTTCCAGAGCCACGCTGCCGCCATCTCAAACTCGTTCCCTGACAGTCCCGAGCGCATCCTGCAAACTGACATCAGGAATCTCAGGTGGTAAATTTTGTTGCAGAGGGAAAAGGGCCCACACTCCTCCTCAGGGGCCTGTGGCCCTGAGTGGGCAGCCTCCTCCTGAAAATCAAAACAGCACAGGATACATCCCAGACCCAAGCTGCCACCACTTTGATATTGTGCTTCCAGGACATTGCCAAGCGCATCCTGCCAACTGACATCTGCAACCTGGGGTGGTGATCTTGGTTTCACAGGGAAAAGAGCGGGCATTCGTGGCCCTGATGGGCACCCGCTTCCAAAATATCTAAACGGCACCGGATCTGTCCCGGACACGAGCTGCTGCCACCACCTCAATCTTCTGCTTCCCTGACAGTCCTGAGCGCATCCTGCAAACTGACATCAGGAACCTGGGGTGGTGAGTTTTGTTTCACAGGGAAAAGGGCCCGCAGTTGTCTTCAGGGGCCTGTGGCCCTGAGTGGGCAGCCTCCTCCTGAAAATCCAAAACAGCACAGGATACATCCCAGACCCAAGCTGCCACCACTTTGATATTGTGCTTCCCTGACAGACCCAAGCACATGCTGCAAAGTGAGATCAGAACCCTGGTGTGGCAACTTTTGTTTCACAGGGAAAAGGGCCCGCAGTTGTCTTCAAGGGCCTGTGGCCCTGAGTGCGTGGCCAAATCCTGAAAATCCAAACAGCAAAGGATTTGTCCCAGACCCAAGCTGCCACCACTTTGAATTTGTGCTTCCAGGACATTGCCAAGCACATCCTGCAAACTGACATCTGCAACCTGGGGTGGTGATCTTGGTTTCACAGGGAAAAGAGCCGGCATTCGTGGCCCTGAGTGGGCACCCGCTTCCAAAATATCTAAACGGCACCGGATCTGTCCCGGACACAAGCTGCTGCCACCACCTCAATCTTCCGCTTCCCTGACAGTCCTGAGCGCATCCTGCAAACTGACATCAGGAACCTGGGGTGGTGAGTTTTGTTTCACAGGGAAAAGGGCCCGCAGTTGTCTTCAGGGGCCTGTGGCCCTGAGTGGGCAGCCTCCTCCTGAAAATCCAAAACAGCACAGGATACATCCCAGACCCAAGCTGCCACCACTTTGATATTGTGCTTCCCTGACAGACCCAAGCACATGCAGCAAAGTGAGATCAGAACCCTGGTGTGGCAACTTTTGTTTCACAGGGAAAAGGGCCCGCAGTTGTCTTCAAGGGCCTGTGGCCCTGAGTGAGTGGCCAAATCCTGAAAATCCAAACAGCAAAGGATTTGTCCCAGACCCAAGCTACCACCACTTTGAATTTGTGCTTCCAGGACATTGCCAAGCGCATCCTGCCAACTGACATCAGGACCCTGGTGTGGTGAGTTTTTTTCCCCAGGGAGAAGGGCTGGAATTCATGTTGAGGCACCTGTGGCACTGAATAAGCACGTGCCTCCAAAAAAGCTGAATGGCAGAGGATGTTTCCAGAGCCACGCTGCCACCATCTCAAACTCGTTCCCTGACAGTCCCGAGCGCATCCTGCAAACTGACATCAGGAATCTCGGGTGGTAAATTTTGTTGCAGAGGGAAAAGGGCCCACACTCCTCCTCAGGGGCCTGTGGCCCTGAGTTGGCAGCCTCCTCCTGAAAATCAAAACAGCACAGGATACATCCCAGACCCAAGCTGCCACCACTTTGATATTGTGCTTCCAGGACATTGCCAAGCGCATCCTGCAAACTGACATCTGCAACCTGGGGTGGTGATCTTCCTTTCACAGGGAAAAGAGCAGGCATTCATGATGAACCTAAGTGGGCGGCTGCTTCCAAAACATCCAAATGGCGCAGGATGTTTCCCAGACCCAAGTTAACACCACTTCAATCTTCTGCTTCCCTGACAGTCCCAAGCGCATCCTGCCAACTGACATCAGGACCCTGGTGTGGTGAGTTTTTTCCCCAGGGAGAAGGGCTGGAATTCATGTTGAGGCACCTGTGGCACTGAATAAGCACGTGCCTCCAAAAAAGCTGAATGGCAGAGGATGTTTCCAGAGCCACGCTGCCACCATCTCAAACTCGTTCCCTGACAGTCCCGAGCGCATCCTGCAAACTGACATCAGGAACCTGGGGTGGTGAGTTTTGTTTCACAGGGAAAAGGGCCCGCAGTTGTCTTCAAGGGCCTGTGGCCCTGAGTGCGTGGCCAAATCCTGAAAATCCAAACAGCAAAGGATTTGTCCCAAACCCAAGCTGCCACCACTTTGAATTTGTGCTTCCCTGACAGTCCTGAGCGCATCCTGCAAACCGACATCTGCAACCTGGGGTGGTGATCTTGGTTTCACAGGGAAAAGAGCAGGCATTCATGATGAACCTAAGTGGGCGGCTGCTTCCAAAACATCCAAATGGCGCAGGATGTTTCCCAGACCCAAGTTAACACCACTTCAATCTTCTGCTTCCCTGACAGTACCAAGCGCATCCTGCCAACTGACATCAGGACCCTGGTGTGGTGAGTTTTTTCCCCAGGGAGAAGGGCTGGAATTCATGTTGAGGCACCTGTGGCACCGAATAAGCACGTGCCTCCAAAAAAGCTGAATGGCAGAGGATGTTTCCAGAGCCACGCTGCCACCATCTCAAACTCGTTCCCTGACAGTCCCGAGCGCATCCTGCAAACTGACATCAGGAATCTCGGGTGGTAAATTTTGTTGCAGAGGGAAAAGGGCCCACACTCCTCCTCAGGGGCCTGTGGCCCTGAGTGGGCAGCCTCCTCCTGAAAATCAAAACAGCACAGGATACATCCCAGACCCAAGCTGCCACCACTTTGATATTGTGCTTCCAGGACATTGCCAAGCGCATCCTGCCAACTGACATCTGCAACCTGGGGTGGTGATCTTGGTTTCACAGGGAAAAGAGCAGGCATTCGTGGCCCTGAGTGGGCACCCGCTTCCAAAATATCTAAACGGCACCGGATCTGTCCCGGACACAAGCTGCTGCCACCACCTCAATCTTCTGCTTCCCTGACAGTCCTGAGCGCATCCTGCAAACTGACATCAGGAACCTGGGGTGGTAAATTTTGTTTCACAGGGAAAAGGGCCCGCAGTTGTCTTCAGGGGCCTGTGGCCCTGAGTGGGCAGCCTCCTCCTGAAAATCAAAACAGCACAGGATACATCCCAGACCCAAGCTGCCACCACTTTGATATTGTGCTTCCAGGACATTGCCAAGCGCATCCTGCAAACTGACATCTGCAACCTGGGGTGGTGATCTTGGTTTCACAGGGAAAAGAGCCGGCATTCGTGGCCCTGAGTGGGCACCCGCTTCCAAAATATCTAAACGGCACCGGATCTGTCCCGGACATAAGCTGCTGCCACCACCTCAATCTTCTGCTTCCCTGACAGTCCTGAGCGCATCCTGCAAACTGACATCAGGAACCTGGGGTGGTGAGTTTTGTTTCACAGGGAAAAGGGCCCGCAGTTGTCTTCAGGGGCCTGTGGCCCTGAGTGGGCAGCCTCCTCCTGAAAATCCAAAACAGCACAGGATACATCCCAGACCCAAGCTGCCACCACTTTGAATTTGTGCTTCCAGGACATTGCCAAGCGCATCCTGCAAACTGACATCTGCAACCTGGGGTGGTGATCTTGGTTTCACAGGGAAAAGAGCGGGCATTCTTGATGAACCTAAGTGGGCGGCTGCTTCCAAAACATCCAAATGGCGCAGGATGTTTCCCAGACCCAAGTTAACACCACTTCAATCTTCTGCTTCCCTGACAGTCCCAAGCGCATCCTGCCAACTGACATCAGGAACCTGGGGTGGCGAGTTTTTTTCCCCAGGGAGAAGGGCTGGAATTCATGTTGAGGCTCCTGTGGCACTGAATAAGCACGTGCCTCCAAAAAAGCTGAATGGCAGAGGATGTTTCCAGAGCCACGCTGCCACCATCTCAAACTCGTTCCCTGACAGTCCCGAGCGCATCCTGCAAACTGACATCAGGAATCTCGGGTGGTAAATTTTGTTGCAGAGGGAAAAGGGCCCACACTCCTCCTCAGGGGCCTGTGGCCCTGAGTGGGCAGCCTCCTCCTGAAAATCAAAACAGCACAGGATACATCCCAGACCCAAGCTGCCACCACTTTGATATTGTGCTTCCAGGACATTGCCAAGCGCATCCTGCAAACTGACATCTGCAACCTGGGGTGGTGATCTTGGTTTCACAGGGAAAAGAGCCGGCATTCGTGGCCCTGAGTGGGCACCCGCTTCCAAAATACCTAAACGGCACTGGATCTGTCCTGGACACAAGCTGCTGCCACCACCTCAATCTTCTGCTTCCCTGACAGTCCCGAGCGCATCCTGCAAACTGACATCAGGAACCTGGGGTGGTGATCTTGGTTTCACAGGGAAAAGAGCGGGCATTCGTGGCCCTGAGTGGGCACCCGCTTCCAAAATATCTAAATGGCACCGGACACAAGCTGCTGCCACCACCTCAATCTTCTGCTTCCCTGACAGTCCTGAGCGCATCCTGCAAACTGACATCAGGAACCTGGGGTGGTGAGTTTTGTTTCACAGGGAAAAGGGCCCGCAGTTGTCTTCAGGGGCCTGTGGCTGTGAGTGGGCAGCCTCCTCCTGAAAATCAAAACAGCACAGGATACATCCCAGACCCAAGCTGCCACCACTTTGAATTTGTGCTTCCAGGACATTGCCAAGCACATCCTGCAAACTGACATCTGCAACCTGCGGTGGTGATCTTGGTTTCACAGGGAAAAGAGCCGGCATTCGTGGCCCTGAGTGGGCACCCGCTTCCAAAATATCTAAACAGCACTGGATCGGTCCCGGACACAAGCTGCTGCCACCACCTCAATCTTCTGCTTCCCTGACAGTCCTGAGCGCATCCTGCAAACTGACATCAGGAACCTGGGGTGGTGAGTTTTGTTTCACAGGGAAAAGGGCCCGCAGTTGTCTTCAGGGGCCTGTGGCCCTGAGTGGGCAGCCTCCTCCTGAAAATCCAAAACAGCACAGGATACATCCCAGACCCAAGCTGCCACCACTTTGATATTGTGCTTCCCTGACAGACCCAAGCACATGCAGCAAAGTGAGATCAGAACCCTGGTGTGGCAACTTTTGTTTCACAGGGAAAAGGGCCCGCAGTTGTCTTCAAGGGCCTGTGGCCCTGAGTGCGTGGCCAAATCCTGAAAATCCAAACAGCAAAGGATTTGTCCCAGACCCAAGCTACCACCACTTTGAATTTTGCTTCCCTGACAGTCCCAAGCACATCCTGCAAACTGACATCTGCAACCTGGGGTGGTGATCTTCCTTTCACAGGGAAAAGAGCAGGCATTCATGATGAACCTAAGTGGGCGGCTGCTTCCAAAACATCCAAATGGCGCAGGATGTTTCCCAGACCCAAGTTAACACCACTTCAATCTTCTGCTTCCCTGACAGTCCCAAGCGCATCCTGCCAACTGACATCAGGAACCTGGGGTGGCGAGTTTTTTCCCCAGGGAGAAGGGCTGGAATTCATGTTGAGGCACCTGTGGCACTGAATAAGCACGTGCCTCCAAAAAAGCTGAATGGCAGAGGATGTTTCCAGAGCCACGTTGCCACCATCTCAAACTCGTTCCCTGACAGTCCCGAGCGCATCCTGCAAACTGACATCAGGAATCTCGGGTGGTAAATTTTGTTGCAGAGGGAAAAGGGCCCACACTCCTCCTCAGGGGCCTGTGGCCCTGAGTGGGCAGCCTCCTCCTGAAAATCAAAACAGCACAGGATACATCCCAGACCCAAGCTGCCACCACTTTGATATTGTGCTTCCAGGACAGACCCAAGCACATGCTGCAAAGTGAGATCAGAACCCTGGTGTGGCAACTTTTGTTTCACAGGGAAAAGGGCCCGCAGTTGTGTTCAAGGGCCTGTGGCCCTGAGTGCGTGGCCAAATCCTGAAAATCCAAACAGCAAAGGATTTGTCCCAGACCCAAGCTGCCACCACTTTGAATTTGTGCTTCCAGGACATTGCCAAGCGCATCCTGCAAACTGACATCTGCAACCTGGGGTGGTGATCTTGGTTTCACAGGGAAAAGAGCTGGCATTCGTGGCCCTGAGTGGGCACCCGCTTCCAAAATACCTAAACGGCACCGGATCTGTCCCGGACACAAGCTGCTGCCACCACCTCAATCTTCTGCTTCCCTGACAGTCCTGAGCGCATCCTGCAAACTGACATCAGGAACCTGGGGTGGTGAGTTTTGTTTCACAGGGAAAAGGGCCCGCAGTTGTCTTCAGGGGCCTGTGGCCCTGAGTGAGTGGCCAAATCCTGAAAATCCAAACAGTAAAGGATTTGTCCCAGACCCAAGCTACCACCACTTTGAATTTTGCTTCCCTAGCAAAATCCCAAGCGCATCCTGCAAACTGACATCTGCAACCTGGGGTGGTGATCTTCCTTTCACAGGGAAAAGAGCAGGCATTCATGATGAACCTAAGTGGGCGGCTGCTTCCAAAACATCCAAATGGCGCAGGATGTTTCCCAGACCCAAGTTAACACCACTTCAATCTTCTGCTTCCCTGACAGTCCCAAGCGCATCCTGCCAACTGACATCAGGACCCTGGTGTGGCGAGTTTTTTTCCCCAGGGAGAAGGGCTGGAATTCATGTTGAGGCACCTGTGGCACTGAATAAGCACGTGCCTCCAAAAAAGCTGAATGGCAGAGGATGTTTCCAGAGCCACGCTGCCACCATCTCAAACTCATTCCCTGACAGTCCCGAGCGCATCCTGCAAACTGACATCAGGAATCTCGGGTGGTAAATTTTGTTGCAGAGGGAAAAGGGCCCACACTCCTCCTCAGGGGCCTGTGGCCCTGAGTGGGCAGCCTCCTCCTGAAAATCAAAACAGCACAGGATACATCCCAGACCCAAGCTGCCACCACTTTGATATTGTGCTTCCAGGACATTGCCAAGCGCATCCTGCAAACTGACATCTGCAACCTGGGGTGGTGATCTTGGTTTCACAGGGAAAAGAGCCGGCATTCGTGGCCCTGAGTGGGCACCCGCTTCCAAAATACCTAAACGGCACTGGTTCTGTCCTGGACACAAGCTGCTGCCACCACCTCAATCTTCTGCTTCCCTGACAGTCCCGAGCGCATCCTGCAAACTGACATCAGGAACCTGGGGTGGTGATCTTGGTTTCACAGGGAAAAGAGCGGGCATTCGTGGCCCTGAGTGGGCACCCGCTTCCAAAATATCTAAACGGCACCGGACACAAGCTGCTGCCAC
Organism: Anomalospiza imberbis; assembly: GCF_031753505.1. Classification (NCBI taxonomy): domain Eukaryota; kingdom Metazoa; phylum Chordata; class Aves; order Passeriformes; family Viduidae; genus Anomalospiza; species Anomalospiza imberbis. Next base: position 17,717 of record NW_027100230.1, read on the forward strand.
CACCTCAATCTTCTGCTTCCCTGACAGTCCTGAGCACATCCTGCAAACTGACATCAGGAACCTGGGGTGGTGAGTTTTGTTTCACAGGGAAAAGGGCCCGCAGTTGTCTTCAGGGGCCTGTGGCCCTGAGTGGGCAGCCTCCTCCTGAAAATCAAAACAGCACAGGATACATCCCAGACCCAAGCTGCCACCACTTTGAATTTGTGCTTCCAGGACATTGCCAAGCACATCCTGCAAACTGACATCTGCAACCTGCGGTGGTGATCTTGGTTTCACAGGGAAAAGAGCCGGCATTCGTGGCCCTGAGTGGGCACCCGCTTCCAAAATATCTAAACAGCACTGGATCGGTCCCGGACACAAGCTGCTGCCACCACCTCAATCTTCTGCTTCCCTGACAGTCCTGAGCGCATCCTGCAAACTGACATCAGGAACCTGGGGTGGTGAGTTTTGTTTCACAGGGAAAAGGGCCCGCAGTTGTCTTCAGGGGCCTGTGGCCCTGAGTGGGCAGCCTCCTCCTGAAAATCCAAAACAGCACAGGATACATCCCAGACCCAAGCTGCCACCACTTTGATATTGTGCTTCCCTGACAGACCCAAGCACATGCAGCAAAGTGAGATCAGAACCCTGGTGTGGCAACTTTTGTTTCACAGGGAAAAGGGCCCGCAGTTGTCTTCAAGGGCCTGTGGCCCTGAGTGCGTGGCCAAATCCTGAAAATCCAAACAGCAAAGGATTTGTCCCAGACCCAAGCTACCACCACTTTGAATTTTGCTTCCCTGACAGTCCCAAGCGCATCCTGCAAACTGACATCTGCAACCTGGGGTGGTGATCTTCCTTTCACAGGGAAAAGAGCAGGCATTCATGATGAACCTAAGTGGGCGACTGCTTCCAAAACATCCAAATGGCGCAGGATGTTTCCCAGACCCAAGTTAACACCACTTCAATCTTCTGCTTCCCTGACAGTCCCAAGCGCATCCTGCCAACTGACATCAGGACCCTGGTGTGGTGAGTTTTTTTCCCCAGGGAGAAGGGCTGGAATTCATGTTGAGGCACCTGTGGCACCGAATAAGCACGTGCCTCCAAAAAAGCTGAATGGCAGAGGATGTTTCCAGAGCCACGCTGCCACCATCTCAAACTCATTCCCTGACAGTCCTGAGCGCATCCTGCAAACTGACATCAGGAATCTCAGGTGGTAAATTTTGTTGCAGAGGGAAAAGGGCCCACACTCCTCCTCAGGGGCCTGTGGCCCTGAGTGGGCAGCCTCCTCCTGAAAATCAAAACAGCACAGGATACATCCCAGACCCAAGCTGCCACCACTTTGATATTGTGCTTCCAGGACATTGCCAAGCGCATCCTGCAAACTGACATCTGCAACCTGGGGTGGTGATCTTGGTTTCACAGGGAAAAGAGCCGGCATTCGTGGCCCTGAGTGGGCACCCGCTTCCAAAATATCTAAACGGCACTGGATCTGTCCCGGACACAAGCTGCTGCCACCACCTCAATCTTCTGCTTCCCTGACAGTCCTGAGCGCATCCTGCAAACTGACATCAGGAACCTGGGGTGGTAAATTTTGTTTCACAGGGAAAAGGGCCCGCAGTTGTCTTCAGGGGCCTGTGGCCCTGAGTGGGCAGCCTCCTCCTGAAAATCAAAACAGCACAGGATACATCCCAGACCCAAGCTGCCACCACTTTGATATTGTGCTTCCAGGACATTGCCAAGCGCATCCTGCAAACTGACATCTGCAACCTGGGGTGGTGATCTTGGTTTCACAGGGAAAAGAGCCGGCATTCGTGGCCCTGAGTGGGCACCCGCTTCCAAAATATCTAAACGGCACTGGATCTGTCCCGGACACAAGCTGCTGCCACCACCTCAATCTTCTGCTTCCCTGACAGTCCTGAGCGCATCCTGCAAACTGACATCAGGAACCTGGGGTGGTAAATTTTGTTTCACAGGGAAAAGGGCCCGCAGTTGTCTTCAGGGGCCTGTGGCCCTGAGTGGGCAGCCTCCTCCTGAAAATCAAAACAGCACAGGATACATCCCAGACCCAAGCTGCCACCACTTTGATATTGTGCTTCCAAGACATTGCCAAGCGCATCCTGCAAACTGACATCTGCAACCTGGGGTGGTGATCTTGGTTTCACAGGGAAAAGAGCCGGCATTCGTGGCCCTGAGTGGGCACCCGCTTCCAAAATATCTAAACGGCACCGGATCTGTCCCGGACACAAGCTGCTGCCACCACCTCAATCTTCTGCTTCCCTGACAGTCCTGAGCGCATCCTGCAAACTGACATCAGGAACCGGAGGTGGTGAGTTTTGTTTCACAGGGAAAAGGGCCCGCAGCTGTCTTCAGGGGCCTGTGGCTGTGAGTGGGCAGCCTCCTCCTGAAAATCAAAACAGCACAGGATACATCCCAGACCCAAGCTGCCACCACTTTGATATTGTGCTTCCAGGACATTGCCAAGCGCATCCTGCAAACTGACATCTGCAACCTGGGGTGGTGATCTTGGTTTCACAGGGAAAAGAGCCGGCATTCGTGGCCCTGAGTGGGCACCCGCTTCCAAAATATCTAAACGGCACTGGATCTGTCCCGGACACAAGCTGCTGCCACCACCTCAATCTTCTGCTTCCCTGACAGTCCTGAGCGCATCCTGCAAACTGACATCAGGAACCTGGGGTGGTAAATTTTGTTTCACAGGGAAAAGGGCCCGCAGTTGTCTTCAGGGGCCTGTGGCCCTGAGTGGGCAGCCTCCTCCTGAAAATCAAAACAGCACAAGATACATCCCAGACCCAAGCTGCCACCACTTTGATATTGTGCTTCCAAGACATTGCCAAGCGCATCCTGCAAACTGACATCTGCAACCTGGGGTGGTGATCTTGGTTTCACAGGGAAAAGAGCCGGCATTCGTGGCCCTGAGTGGGCACCCGCTTCCAAAATATCTAAACGGCACCGGATCTGTCCCGGACACAAGCTGCTGCCACCACCTCAATCTTCTGCTTCCCTGACAGTCCTGAGCGCATCCTGCAAACTGACATCAGGAACCGGAGGTGGTGAGTTTTGTTTCACAGGGAAAAGGGCCCGCAGCTGTCTTCAGGGGCCTGTGGCCCTGAGTGGGCAGCCTCCTCCTGAAAATCCAAAACAGCACAGGATACATCCCAGACCCAAGCTGCCACCACTGTGATATTGTGCTTCCAGGACAGACCCAAGCACATGCAGCAAAGTGAGATCAGAACCCTGGTGTGGCAACTTTTGTTTCACAGGGAAAAGGGCCCGCAGTTGTCTTCAAGGGCCTGTGGCCCTGAGTGAGTGGCCAAATCCTGAAAATCCAAACAGCACAGGATTTGTCCCAGACCCAAGCTACCACCACTTTGAATTTTGCTTCCCTAGCAAAGTCCCAAGCGCATCCTGCAAACTGACATCTGCAACCTGGGGTGGTGAGTTTTGTTTCACAGGGAAAAGGGCCCGCAGTTGTCTTCAGGGGCCTGTGGCCCTGAGTGGGCAGCCTCCTCCTGAAAATCAAAACAGCACAGGATACATCCCAGACCCAAGCTGCCACCACTTTGAATTTGTGCTTCCAGGACATTGCCAAGCACATCCTGCAAACTGACATCTGCAACCTGGGGTGGTGATCTTGGTTTCACAGGGAAAAGAGCCGGCATTCGTGGCCCTGAGTGGGCACCCGCTTCCAAAATATCTAAACGGCACTGGATCTGTCCCGGACACAAGCTGCTGCCACCACCTCAATCTTCTGCTTCCCTGACAGTCCTGAGCGCATCCTGCAAACTGACATCTGCAACCTGGGGTGGTGATCTTCCTTTCACAGGGAAAAGAGCAGGCATTCATGATGAACCTAAGTGGGCGGCTGCTTCCAAAACATCCAAATGGCGCAGGATGTTTCCCAGACCCAAGTTAACACCACTTCAATCTTCTGCTTCCCTGACAGTCCCAAGCGCATCCTGCCAACTGACATCAGGACCCTGGTGTGGTGAGTTTTTTCCCCAGGGAGAAGGGCTGGAATTCATGTTGAGGCACCTGTGGCACTGAATAAGCACGTGCCTCCAAAAAAGCTGAATGGCAGAGGATGTTTCCAGAGCCACGCTGCCACCATCTCAAACTCGTTCCCTGACAGTCCCGAGCGCATCCTGCAAACTGACATCAGGAATCTCGGGTGGTAAATTTTGTTGCAGAGGGAAAAGGGCCCACAATCCTCCTCAGGGGCCTGTGGCCCTGAGTGGGCAGCCTCCTCCTGAAAATCAAAACAGCACAGGATACATCCCAGACCCAAGCTGCCACCACTTTGATATTGTGCTTCCAGGACATTGCCAAGCACATCCTGCAAACTGACATCTGCAACCTGGGGTGGTGATCTTGGTTTCACAGGGAAAAGAGCCGGCATTCGTGGCCCTGAGTGGGCACCCGCTTCCAAAATATCTAAACGGCACCGGATCTGTCCCGGACACAAGCTGCCACCACTTTGAATTTGTGCTTCCAGGACATTGCCAAGCACATCCTGCAAACTGACATCTGCAACCTGGGGTGGTGATCTTGGTTTCACAGGGAAAAGAGCCGGCATTCGTGGCCCTGAGTGGGCACCCGCTTCCAAAATATCTAAACGGCACCGGATCTGTCCCGGACACAAGCTGCTGCCACCACCTCAATCTTCTGCTTCCCTGACAGTCCCGAGCGCATCCTGCAAACTGACATCAGGAACCTGGGGTGGTGAGTTTTGTTTCACAGGGAAAAGGGCCCGCAGTTGTCTTCAGGGGCCTGTGGCCCTGAGTGGGCAGCCTCCTCCTGAAAATCCAAAACAGCACAGGATACATCCCAGACCCAAGCTGCCACCACTTTGATATTGTGCTTCCCTGACAGACCCAAGCACATGCAGCAAAGTGAGATCAGAACCCTGGTGTGGCAACTTTTGTTTCACAGGGAAAAGGGCCCGCAGTTGTCTTCAAGGGCCTGTGGCCCTGAGTGCGTGGCCAAATCCTGAAAATCCAAACAGCAAAGGATTTGTCCCAGACCCAAGCTACCACCACTTTGAATTTTGCTTCCCTGACAGTCCCAAGCGCATCCTGCAAACTGACATCTGCAACCTGGGGTGGTGATCTTGGTTTCACAGGGAAAAGAGCAGGCATTCATGATGAACATAAGTGGGCGGCTGCTTCCAAAACATCCAAATGGCGCAGGATGTTTCCCAGACCCAAGTTAACACCACTTCAATCTTCTGCTTCCCTGACAGTCCCAAGCGCATCCTGCCAACTGACATCAGGACCCTGGTGTGGTGAGTTTTTTTCCCCAGGGAGAAGGGCTGGAATTCATGTTGAGGCACCTGTGGCACTGAATAAGCACGTGCCTCCAAAAAAGCTGAATGGCAGAGGATGTTTCCAGAGCCACGCTGCCACCATCTCAAACTCATTCCCTGACAGTCCTGAGCGCATCCTGCAAACTGACATCAGGAATCTCAGGTGGTAAATTTTGTTGCAGAGGGAAAAGGGCCCACACTCCTCCTCAGGGGCCTGTGGCCCTGAGTGGCAGCCTCCTCCTGAAAATCAAAACAGCACAGGATACATCCCAGACCCAAGCTGCCACCACTTTGATATTGTGCTTCCAGGACATTGCCAAGCGCATCCTGCAAACTGACATCTGCAACCTGGGGTGGTGATCTTGGTTTCACAGGGAAAAGAGCCGGCATTCGTGGCCCTGAGTGGGCACCCGCTTCCAAAATATCTAAACGGCACTGGTTCTGTCCCGGACACAAGCTGCTGCCACCACCTCAATCTTCTGCTTCCCTGACAGTCCTGAGCGCATCCTGCAAACTGACATCAGGAACCTGGGGTGGTAAATTTTGTTTCACAGGGAAAAGGGCCCGCAGTTGTCTTCAGGGGCCTGTGGCCCTGAGTGGGCAGCCTCCTCCTGAAAATCCAAAACAGCACAGGATACATCCCAGACCCAAGCTGCCACCACTTTGATATTGTGCTTCCAGGACAGACCCAAGCACATGCTGCAAAGTGAGATCAGAACCCTGGTGTGGCAACTTTTGTTTCACAGGGAAAAGGGCCCGCAGTTGTCTTCAAGGGCCTGTGGCCCTGAGTGAGTGGCCAAATCCTGAAAATCCAAACAGCACAGGATTTGTCCCAGACCCAAGCTACCACCACTTTGAATTTTGCTTCCCTAGCAAAGTCCCAAGCGCATCCTGCAAACTGACATCTGCAACCTGGGGTGGTGATCTTCCTTTCACAGGGAAAAGAGCAGGCATTCATGATGAACCTAAGTGGGCGGCTGCTTCCAAAACATCCAAATGGCGCAGGATGTTTCCCAGACCCAAGTTAACACCACTTCAATCTTCTGCTTCCCTGACAGTCCCAAGCGCATCCTGCCAACTGACATCAGGAACCTGGGGTGGCGAGTTTTTTTCCCCAGGGAGAAGGGCTGGAATTCATGTTGAGGCACCTGTGGCACCGAATAAGCACGTGCCTCCAAAAAAGCTGATTGGCAGAGGATGTTTCCAGAGCCACGCTGCCACCATCTCAAACTCGTTCCCTGACAGTCCCGAGCGCATCCTGCAAACTGACATCAGGAATCTCGGGTGGTAAATTTTGTTGCAGAGGGAAAAGGGCCCACACTCCTCCTCAGGGGTCTGTGGCCCTGAGTGGGCAGCCTCCTCCTGAAAATCAAAACAGCACAGGATACATCCCAGACCCAAGCTGCCACCACTTTGATATTGTGCTTCCAGGACATTGCCAAGCGCATCCTGCAAACTGACATCTGCAACCTGGGGTGGTGATCTTGGTTTCACAGGGAAAAGAGCCGGCATTCGTGGCCCTGAGTGGGCACCCGCTTCCAAAATACCTAAACGGCACTGGATCTGTCCTGGACACAAGCTGCTGCCACCACCTCAATCTTCTGCTTCCCTGACAGTCCCGAGCGCATCCTGCAAACTGACATCAGGAACCTGGGGTGGTGATCTTGGTTTCACAGGGAAAAGAGCGGGCATTCATGGCCCTGAGTGGGCACCAGCTTCCAAAATATCTAAACGGCACCGGACACAAGCTGCTGCCACCACCTCAATCTTCTGCTTCCCTGACAGTCCTGAGCGCATCCTGCAAACTGACATCTGCAACCTGGGGTGGTGAGTTTTGTTTCACAGGGAAAAGGGCCCGCAGTTGTCTTCAGGGGCCTGTGGCCCTGAGTGGGCAGCCTCCTCCTGAAAATCCAAAACAGCACAGGATACATCCCAGACCCAAGCTGCCACCACTTTGATATTGTGCTTCCAGGACTGACCCAAGCACATGCTGCAAAGTGAGATCAGAACCCTGGTGTGGCAACTTTTGTTTCACAGGGAAAAGGGCCCGCAGTTGTCTTCAAGGGCCTGTGGCCCTGAGTGCGTGGCCAAATCCTGAAAATCCAAACAGCAAAGGATTTGTCCCAGACCCAAGCTGCCACCACTTTGAATTTGTGCTTCCAGGACATTGCCAAGCGCATCCTGCAAACTGACATCTGCAACCTGGGGTGGTGATCTTGGTTTCACAGGGAAAAGAGCTGGCATTCGTGGCCCTGAGTGGGCACCCGCTTCCAAAATATCTAAACGGCACCGGATCTGTCCCGGACACAAGCTGCTGCCACCACCTCAATCTTCTGCTTCCCTGACAGTCCTGAGCGCATCCTGCAAACTGACATCAGGAACCTGGGGTGGTGAGTTTTGTTTCACAGGGAAAAGGGCCCGCAGTTGTCTTCAGGGGCCTGTGGCCGTGAGTGGGCAGCCTCCTCCTGAAAATCAAAACAGCACAGGATACATCCCAGACCCAAGCTGCCACCACTTTGAATTTGTGCTTCCAGGACATTGCCAAGCACATCCTGCAAACTGACATCTGCAACCTGGGGTGGTGATCTTGGTTTCACAGGGAAAAGAGCGGGCATTCGTGGCCCTGAGTGGGCACCCGCTTCCAAAATATCTAAACAGCACTGGATCGGTCCCGGACACAAGCTGCTGCCACCACCTCAATCTTCTGCTTCCCTGACAGTCCCGAGCGCATCCTGCAAACTGACATCTGCAACCTGGGGTGGTAAATTTTGTTTCACAGGGAAAAGGGCCCGCAGTTGTCTTCAGGGGCCTGTGGCCCTGAGTGGGCAGCCTCCTCCTGAAAATCCAAAACAGCACAGGATACATCCCAGACCCAAGCTGCCACCACTTTGATATTGTGCTTCCAGGACAGACCCAAGCACATGCTGCAAAGTGAGATCAGAACCCTGGTGTGGCAACTTTTGTTTCACAGGGAAAAGTGCCCGCAGTTGTCTTCAAGGGCCTGTGGCCCTGAGTGTGTGGCCAAATCCTGAAAATCCAAACAGCACAGGATTTGTCCCAGACCCAAGCTACCACCACTTTGAATTTTGCTTCCCTAGCAAAGTCCCAAGCGCATCCTGCAAACTGACATCTGCAACCTGGGGTGGTGATCTTCCTTTCACAGGGAAAAGAGCAGGCATTCATGATGAACCTAAGTGGGCGGCTGCTTCCAAAACATCCAAATGGCGCAGGATGTTTCCCAGACCCAAGTTAACACCACTTCAATCTTCTGCTTCCCTGACAGTCCCAAGCGCATCCTGCCAACTGACATCAGGACCCTGGTGTGGTGAGTTTTTTTCCCCAGGGAGAAGGGCTGGAATTCATGTTGAGGCACCTGTGGCACTGAATAAGCACGTGCCTCCAAAAAAGCTGAATGGCAGAGGATGTTTCCAGAGCCACGCTGCCACCATCTCAAACTCGTTCCCTGACAGTCCCGAGCGCATCCTGCAAACTGACATCAGGAATCTCAGGTGGTAAATTTTGTTGCAGAGGGAAAAGGGCCCACACTCCTCCTCAGGGGCCTGTGGCCCTGAGTGGGCAGCCTCCTCCTGAAAATCAAAACAGCACAGGATACATCCCAGACCCAAGCTGCCACCACTTTGAATTTGTGCTTCCAGGACATTGCCAAGCACATGCTGCAAACTGACATCTGCAACCTGGGCTGGTGATTTTTTTTTTTACAGGGAAAATGGCCAGGTTCAGGTACTTGAGGCCTAGCATGGGCAGCGGCTTCCAACATATGCAAACAGTGCAGGATCTTTGCCATACCGGACCTGCCACTACCTCAGCCTTTTTCTCTCTTAATAGTCCCAAGCGTGTCCTGCCAACTGATATCAGGATCCGGGAGTGGCAAGTCTTGGTTCACAGGGAAAAAGGCTAGCGTTCAGGCACCTCTGGCACTGAGTGGGCAGCGTCCACCTAAAAATCTGAATGGCACTGGCTGTGTCCCAGACCCAAGCTGCCACCACCTCAGACTTGTGCTTCCCTGACAGTCCCAAGCACATGCTGCAGACTGACATCAGCACTTGGGAGTGGTCATCTTTGTTTCACATGGAAAAGTGCCAGTGTTCGTGTTCAGGGACACAAATGATGGGGAACGGGAGATTTTAACCTCAATCCAAACCCTTTAAAAGGAGGAACAACAGTCCTGCCCTCTCACATTAACCCTTAGGATGATTAAAAAGTGTGGGGGAGGAGGGTTACCCTCAAATCAAAACCCGGCATACAACAACAGTATTTTTCGCCTTCCATTCAGAATAGAACCCAGGGATTCCCTGACACAGCTGTGATACCCCTAACATCCTGGAAAAGGCAGATTTTCCTTCAATCAACACCCTACAAACCACAAGTGAAAGGGGATGCCTCCCAGCACAAACACAGACAATAGTGAAAGAGGAGTCGCTTCCCCCACTTTGAATTTCTTTTATCCTCCTAAACCCCCCTTTTTTTTTTTTTTTCTGGGAGCACAGAGGATGGATTGGCAAGATAAAATTTGAAAGGGAAAGGAGAAAAGTTCCTGCTACAAATCCACATGCACATCCACCTGTTTGCTGGTTCCCAGCACAAAGGTTTGTCCCTCGATAGCTCCTTTAAACAATGCTCGAGGTATCCAAGTGCATATCCAGGTGATCACCAAGGCCCTGTCCCAAACTCCCAGAGGCCTTCCATGAGTCAGCCCTAGAAGCCCCTCATGAACCTCTCTCCTTCAACAGCTCCATGCAAAAGTGAGCTGAGGCAAACCCCCTAAAACAGGCCCCGGCAGGAGCCAGCCCCTCCTCATCCTCTCAGCTCATACCTGGGGCTGCTCTGGATTTCTTTCCAAAGGATTTTAGAGACAAATCCCTATTTTCAGCAATAGCTATAAAAATGAAACACTTGACAGGATTTAGTATTCTACACACACCCCTCCCTGTGCATTCTGGGGCAGCTTTGGGTCCCTCTGGGGGACAGCACCCAGCATGACACACCCCCCCCTCCCCATTAACCACCCACCTTCTCCTCCACTACAGAGCACCTCAAATGACATCAGAGCCCCACGTCTTTGCCCCCTTTTCCTGGCCCCCAGAGAAGTCACAGAATGAGTCAAACCACCCTAGACAGCAGCCCAGCACTTCCTTCAATCCCTTTCCACGTGTCCATCCCCCCAAAAGGGACTCCGCCCAACAAGAAAGGGGGGCAGCTCCAAGAAGGGTTTAAGTTACTGCCCAGCCTCGCTGTCACAGGCGAGGGGCAGAAAGAGGGAGTGGCGGGGACGCGGCACGGACGGCACGGCACAGAGCGGGGGCCGCTCTCGGCACAATGCCGGGAAAGCCCCGGGTCCGGCAGTGCCGGGCGGCGTTTGGCCAGCACGGGGGGATCCGCAAGAGCCTCCGGCCCCGTGCGGGGACTCCTGCCAGGGCCTAGGGGCGCCACGCCGGGCCCCGGCCCTCTGGGCTTTATTCTCCGGCGCCCCGAGCCCCGCGGCTGCGGGGAAAGAAGGAAAGGGGCGATGGGAAGAGAGGAGGGCTAGCAGGGCATGAGAAAGGGTAGGGAGGGAGGTCGGGCTGTGGAGGAAAGCGGGAGGGGAAGGGAAAGGCCGGCAGCGGGGAAGAGGGACGGTGGACAGAGGAGGGAGAGAAGGGGAAGAGAATGGAGGAGCCTAGTAGGGACGGGACAGGAAGGAGTGAGGGCAGTGGGGTGACGGGTTTGGGAGGGAGAGGAGGTTCTGGGGGACAAAGAACAGGAATATGAGGAGAAGGAAGGAAGGGTAGCGGGAAAAGGAGGGGAGGCCAAAAAGGGAGAGAAAGGGGTTGGCTTTGGGAAGAGCAGGAAATGGGGGAAAGACAGGGAGAAGAGGAGGTACACGGGGAGGACGAAGGAGGGGTAGAGAGAGGGACAGGAGGGGGAGCCTCATAGAGCGCCGACTCCACCCCAAGCCCACCCCGGTGCCCTGCCCTGCTCAGGATGCTGCGCTCGGCTCCTCAGCTGAATTCAGCTGTTATCGGCTAACCTCGGCTGGATTCACATCTTTGGCACAGCTTGACTCAGCTGAACTCGTTGCCTCTTGCTTAGTTCGACTCAGCTTGGATTGGTTCAACTCCCTGGGGGCGGCGCGGCCTCCCATTCAGCGTGCACAGCTTGGTGCTCTCCTGCTGCTGACTGCCATGGGCGGCCCGGCCGTCGCACGGAAAGCCCCCAGGTAAGACTAGACAAAGCAGTTTCTATGTTAAACCCTTTCTGTCCTATAAGTACAAAACTTATCTACCTCCTTTGTTTTCTCTTTTTCTTCATTGATTTGAAAACCAGATTAACAAAAAACTTCTCCTAAAAAAGACTCGATAAGTAGTCAAGAAAGTAGTCCCATAAATTCCATAATCAGAAGGTAGAATTATGTTTCCACAAAAAATACACCACATGAGAGTCCTACCAACTGTGTCAAACCTTGTTTAAAATACTCAAGAAAACCCCCAAGAGAAATAGTTACACAAAAAAAAAAAAAAACACATAAGTTACACTAACTAAAACCACCCATTCAAATACACCATGTTTATTGGTCACCAATCCTAAAAATCTATTTTCTACATGCCTTGTTAGTATACCTCTTCATAACTAACCTTATCCCTCAAAGACTACAAATGGTAAATACAAAAATTCCTCCACATAACAAACTTAAAAGAACAATTATACATAATTATCCCAAATTACATTTTCACTACAAAACTTAAAATTACAACAAACATTCAAGAAATACCCGTGTAAAATATTAAATTACAAAAAAATCCACCCATACCACAAAGTAGTGACCTCAAAATATCACACCTAAAATTTAAAAACATTCATCCAACTAGAGGCCCACCATAATAATAATCAAAAAAAACTACAAAAAATACTCGATCAAAACAAAAAAAAATTTACTTCAAAATATAAATTCCCACTAAAGTGACAACCTAAAACGGTTGGCCATTTCCTGGGAGGTATCACCGTAATACAAGCGGCCCGCCTAGAGCACACAGACAAGAATGGAGACTAAGAGCTGCACCAGAAATTGAGACCTGAGCACTAACAACTGCTGCCAGCCACCGGTCACTGCTCACCTTGCCCACTTACCTTGACTGCTAAGAGCTGCCTTTAGTTCCTAAAAATAAAGACAAAGAACAATGCTGTAACACAGAGGCACCATTTTCGCTTCCCCCGCAAAGACAAACGGTGACTCACCTTCTCGGGGGGACCCTCTGCCACCGATTCCATCTGGCTGCATCTGAAAGAATGTAAGGACAAAAATCAGGGCACTGCAGGAGAACTTCACAGCTCCAGACATCCTGCATCAATCTACAAATCCCATCTAGAGTCCAAAGACGCCCTACATTACAAATTTCCAGGCCCCGGGACATGCCCCGCTATATACCTACACCAGGCTATGCAGCAGGGCAGAGCAGCTCCAGGCCAAACACCCAGACACCCGTGACACAGAACAAGACAAACAAGGGGACACAACGGGGGGAGAAAGCCCTGGGCGAGAAAAGAAGGCCCTCAGGGAGCCAGAGGCTGCCGAATGAGAGTACCTAGGTGAGACTGATGGCGGGCCTATAAGGCTCAGGGAACCCTGCAGGAAGGAAGAAGATGCTAACTGAATGACCTATTCCAAGCAACGCAGAGACGGATGCCCGAGAACCCTAGGGTCAGAATGCTCTACGGATCTTCGCATTGGTACCCGTCCTAATCTGCTAGGACGGATGGTTGCAGTGCACAGCTGTCGAGAACAGCTCAGAACAAGACCTCAAAAGACAGCTGACCGGATGCTGCGCCGATGCCCGCCCGGGCTCCCGAGTCAAAGGAAAGAAGGAATCGGCACTGGGCCGAGGAACACAGATGAGATCAGAGAGGCAAAGATGGACACCTGGGCTTCTGATAAGCCCCTCAAAGGACTAAGGCAAAAGACACAGAAGGCACGACGGACAAGTGACACACCGTGCACCGGCACTGCTCTGCCCTGAGCACTTCAGCACTGGGAGGCTTTTCCTTTATGTGGCCTAAGGGGCCACCCCCATCTCCAAAGCTGCCTCAGAAAGCCCTCCCAGCGCCTCGCTTTCATCCCCCTCTCAGCCTCCTAGCCCCCGACTTATCTCTCGGACGTCCGGGGTGAGAATCCACGTCGGCTGCGAAGGAAGGCCGCTTCGCTCGCTGGCAGTTTCCTTGAGTCACCGACCTGGGGCCCCTTTGCTGAGCTGCAAGCAAGAACACCAAACATCACTGCACGATCTTAGCCGCACAGCGGCCAGTAAGCAACAATTCTGCTACTCACCGTTCCCCTAAGAACGCCCGGCTCCTCGGGCCCCACGCTTCGGCCGCGCCCGGAGGCCGACGAACTCATGGCAGGGTCTGCCTGGGTGAAGAGGAGACGAGGTGAGGTGGCATTGCTGAAACTCGAGCGGACCCTGGCACCTCCTCAATAGCTCCCCGACTCACAGCAAGTCCTCGGCCGCTCCTGAAGGCTCCCCGGGTGACACCCTCAAATGACCGAGATCAAGGCTTCATCACAGAGCCGTGTCCTGCCTCCGAATTCCCACGAGAGCGACGAAGTGGGTCTGTGGGCCACTTGCTGAGGGGGTCTCGGCGTAACACGAGCGGCCCGCCTAGAGCACACAGACAAGAATGGAGGCTAAGAGCTGCACCAGAAATTGAGACCTGAGCACTAACAACTGCTGCCAGCCACCGGTCACTGCTCACCTTGCCCACTTACCTTGACTGCTAAGAGCTGCCTTTAGTTCCTAAAAATAAAGACAAAGAACAATGCTGTAACACAGAGGCACCATTTTCGCTTCCCCCGCAAAGACAAACGGTGACTCACCTTCTCGGGGGGACCCTCTGCCACCGATTCCATCTGGCTGCATCTGAAAGAATGTAAGGACAAAAATCAGGGCACTGCAGGAGAACTTCACAGCTCCAGACATCCTGCATCAATCTACAAATCCCATCTAGAGTCCAAAGACGCCCTACATTACAAATTTCCAGGCCCCGGGACATGCCCCGCTATATACCTACACCAGGCTATGCAGCAGGGCAGAGCAGCTCCAGGCCAAACACCCAGACACCCGTGACACAGAACAAGACAAACAAGGGGACACAACGGGGGGAGAAAGCCCTGGGCGAGAAAAGAAGGCCCTCAGGGAGCCAGAGGCTGCCGAATGAGAGTACCTAGGTGAGACTGATGGCGGGCCTATAAGGCTCAGGGAACCCTGCAGGAAGGAAGAAGATGCTAACTGAATGACCTATTCCAAGCAACGCAGAGACGGATGCCCGAGAACCCTAGGGTCAGAATGCTCTACGGATCTTCGCATTGGTACCCGTCCTAATCTGCTAGGACGGATGGTTGCAGTGCACAGCTGTCGAGAACAGCTCAGAACAAGACCTCAAAAGACAGCTGACCGGATGCTGCGCCGATGCCCGCCCGGGCTCCCGAGTCAAAGGAAAGAAGGAATCGGCACTGGGCCGAGGAACACAGATGAGATCAGAGAGGCAAAGATGGACACCTGGGCTTCTGATAAGCCCCTCAAAGGACTAAGGCAAAAGACACAGAAGGCACGACGGACAAGTGACACACCGTGCACCGGCACTGCTCTGCCCTGAGCACTTCAGCACTGGGAGGCTTTTCCTTTATGTGGCCTAAGGGGCCACCCCCATCTCCAAAGCTGCCTCAGAAAGCCCTCCCAGCGCCTCGCTTTCATCCCCCTCTCAGCCTCCTAGCCCCCGACTTATCTCTCGGACGTCCGGGGTGAGAATCCACGTCGGCTGCGAAGGAAGGCCGCCTCGCCCGCTGGCAGTTTCCTTGAGTCACCGACCTGGGGCCCCTTGCTGAGCTGCAAGCAAGAACACCAAACATCACTGCACGATCTTAGCCGCACAGCAGCCAGTAAGCAACAATTCTGCTACTCACCGTTCCCCTAAGAACGCCCGGCTCCTCGGGCCCCACGCTTCGGCCACGCCCGGAGGCCGACGAACTCGTGGCAGGGTCTGCCTGGGTGAAGAGGAGACGAGGTGAGGTGGCATTGCTGAAACTCGAGCGGACCCTGGCACCTCCTCAATAGCTCCCCGACTCACAGCAAGTCCTCGGCCGCTCCTGAAGGCTCCCCGGGTGACACCCTCAAATGACCGAGATCAAGGCTTCATCACAGAGCCGTGTCCTGCCTCCGAATTCCCACGAGAGCGACGAAGTGGGTCTGTGGGCCACTTGCTGAGGGGGTCTCGGCGTAACACGAGCGGCCCGCCTAGAGCACACAGACAAGAATGGAGGCTAAGAGCTGCACCAGAAATTGAGACCTGAGCACTAACAACTGCTGCCAGCCACCGGTCACTGCTCACCTTGCCCACTTACCTTGACTGCTAAGAGCTGCCTTTAGTTCCTAAAAATAAAGACAAAGAACAATGCTGTAACACAGAGGCACCATTTTCGCTTCCCCCGCAAAGACAAACGGTGACTCACCTTCTCGGGGGGACCCTCTGCCACCGATTCCATCTGGCTGCATCTGAAAGAATGTAAGGACAAAAATCAGGGCACTGCAGGAGAACTTCACAGCTCCAGACATCCTGCATCAATCTACAAATCCCATCTAGAGTCCAAAGACGCCCTACATTACAAATTTCCAGGCCCCGGGACATGCCCCGCTATATACCTACACCAGGCTATGCAGCAGGGCAGAGCAGCTCCAGGCCAAACACCCAGACACCCGTGACACAGAACAAGACAAACAAGGGGACACAACGGGGGGAGAAAGCCCTGGGCGAGAAAAGAAGGCCCTCAGGGAGCCAGAGGCTGCCGAATGAGAGTACCTAGGTGAGACTGATGGCGGGCCTATAAGGCTCAGGGAACCCTGCAGGAAGGAAGAAGATGCTAACTGAATGACCTATTCCAAGCAACGCAGAGACGGATGCCCGAGAACCCTAGGGTCAGAATGCTCTACGGATCTTCGCATTGGTACCCGTCCTAATCTGCTAGGACGGATGGTTGCAGTGCACAGCTGTCGAGAACAGCTCAGAACAAGACCTCAAAAGACAGCTGACCGGATGCTGCGCCGATGCCCGCCCGGGCTCCCGAGTCAAAGGAAAGAAGGAATCGGCACTGGGCCGAGGAACACAGATGAGATCAGAGAGGCAAAGATGGACACCTGGGCTTCTGATAAGCCCCTCAAAGGACTAAGGCAAAAGACACAGAAGGCACGACGGACAAGTGACACACCGTGCACCGGCACTGCTCTGCCCTGAGCACTTCAGCACTGGGAGGCTTTTCCTTTATGTGGCCTAAGGGGCCACCCCCATCTCCAAAGCTGCCTCAGAAAGCCCTCCCAGCGCCTCGCTTTCATCCCCCTCTCAGCCTCCTAGCCCCCGACTTATCTCTCGGACGTCCGGGGTGAGAATCCACGTCGGCTGCGAAGGAAGGCCGCCTCGCCCGCTGGCAGTTTCCTTGAGTCACCGACCTGGGGCCCCTTGCTGAGCTGCAAGCAAGAACACCAAACATCACTGCACGATCTTAGCCGCACAGCGGCCAGTAAGCAACAATTCTGCTACTCACCGTTCCCCTAAGAACGCCCGGCGCCTCGGGCCCCACGCTTCGGCCGCGCCCGGAGGCCGACGAACTCGTGGCAGGGTCTGCCTGGGTGAAGAGGAGACGAGGTGAGGTGGCATTGCTGAAACTCGAGCGGACCCTGGCACCTCCTCAATAGCTCCCCGACTCACAGCAAGTCCTCGGCCGCTCCTGAAGGCTCCCCGGGTGACACCCTCAAATGACCGAGATCAAGGCTTCATCACAGAGCCGTGTCCTGCCTCCGAATTCCCACGAGAGCGACGAAGTGGGTCTGTGGGCCACTTGCTGAGGGGGTCTCGGCGTAACACGAGCGGCCCGCCTAGAGCACACAGACAAGAATGGAGGCTAAGAGCTGCACCAGAAATTGAGACCTGAGCACTAACAACTGCTGCCAGCCACCGGTCACTGCTCACCTTGCCCACTTACCTTGACTGCTAAGAGCTGCCTTTAGTTCCTAAAAATAAAGACAAAGAACAATGCTGTAACACAGAGGCACCATTTTCGCTTCCCCCGCAAAGACAAACGGTGACTCACCTTCTCGGGGGGACCCTCTGCCACCGATTCCATCTGGCTGCATCTGAAAGAATGTAAGGACAAAAATCAGGGCACTGCAGGAGAACTTCACAGCTCCAGACATCCTGCATCAATCTACAAATCCCATCTAGAGTCCAAAGACGCCCTACATTACAAATTTCCAGGCCCCGGGACATGCCCCGCTATATACCTACACCAGGCTATGCAGCAGGGCAGAGCAGCTCCAGGCCAAACACCCAGACACCCGTGACACAGAACAAGACAAACAAGGGGACACAACGGGGGGAGAAAGCCCTGGGCGAGAAAAGAAGGCCCTCAGGGAGCCAGAGGCTGCCGAATGAGAGTACCTAGGTGAGACTGATGGCGGGCCTATAAGGCTCAGGGAACCCTGCAGGAAGGAAGAAGATGCTAACTGAATGACCTATTCCAAGCAACGCAGAGACGGATGCCCGAGAACCCTAGGGTCAGAATGCTCTACGGATCTTCGCATTGGTACCCGTCCTAATCTGCTAGGATGGATGGTTGCAGTGCACAGCTGTCAAGAACAGCTCAGAACAAGACCTCAAAAGACAGCTGACCGGATGCTGCGCCGATGCCCGCCCGGGCTCCCGAGTCAAAGGAAAGAAGGAATCGGCACTGGGCCGAGGAACACAGATGAGATCAGAGAGGCAAAGATGGACACCTGGGCTTCTGATAAGCCCCTCAAAGGACTAAGGCAAAAGACACAGAAGGCACGACGGACAAGTGACACACCGTGCACCGGCACTGCTCTGCCCTGAGCACTTCAGCACTGGGAGGCTTTTCCTTTATGTGGCCTAAGGGGCCACCCCCATCTCCAAAGCTGCCTCAGAAAGCCCTCCCAGCGCCTCGCTTTCATCCCCCTCTCAGCCTCCTAGCCCCCGACTTATCTCTCGGACGTCCGGGGTGAGAATCCACGTCGGCTGCGAAGGAAGGCCGCCTCGCCCGCTGGCAGTTTCCTTGAGTCACCGACCTGGGGCCCCTTTGCTGAGCTGCAAGCAAGAACACCAAACATCACTGCACGATCTTAGCCGCACAGCGGCCAGTAAGCAACAATTCTGCTACTCACCGTTCCCCTAAGAACGCCCGGCTCCTCGGGCCCCACGCTTCGGCCGCACCCGGAGGCCGACGAACTCGTGGCAGGGTCTGCCTGGGTGAAGAGGAGACGAGGTGAGGTGGCATTGCTGAAACTCGAGCGGACCCTGGCACCTCCTCAATAGCTCCCCGACTCACAGCAAGTCCTCGGCCGCTCCTGAAGGCTCCCCGGGTGACACCCTCAAATGACCGAGATCAAGGCTTCATCACAGAGCCGTGTCCTGCCTCCGAATTCCCACGAGAGCGACGAAGTGGGTCTGTGGGCCACTTGCTGAGGGGGTCTCGGCGTAACACGAGCGGCCCGCCTAGAGCACACAGACAAGAATGGAGGCTAAGAGCTGCACCAGAAATTGAGACCTGAGCACTAACAACTGCTGCCAGCCACCGGTCACTGCTCACCTTGCCCACTTACCTTGACTGCTAAGAGCTGCCTTTAGTTCCTAAAAATAAAGACAAAGAACAATGCTGTAACACAGAGGCACCATTTTCGCTTCCCCCGCAAAGACAAACGGTGACTCACCTTCTCGGGGGGACCCTCTGCCACCGATTCCATCTGGCTGCATCTGAAAGAATGTAAGGACAAAAATCAGGGCACTGCAGGAGAACTTCACAGCTCCAGACATCCTGCATCAATCTACAAATCCCATCTAGAGTCCAAAGACGCCCTACATTACAAATTTCCAGGCCCCGGGACATGCCCCGCTATATACCTACACCAGGCTATGCAGCAGGGCAGAGCAGCTCCAGGCCAAACACCCAGACACCCGTGACACAGAACAAGACAAACAAGGGGACACAACGGGGGGAGAGAGCCCTGGGCGAGAAAAGAAGGCCCTCAGGGAGCCAGAGGCTGCCGAATGAGAGTACCTAGGTGAGACTGATGGCGGGCCTATAAGGCTCAGGGAACCCTGCAGGAAGGAAGAAGATGCTAACTGAATGACCTATTCCAAGCAACGCAGAGACGGATGCCCGAGAACCCTAGGGTCAGAATGCTCTACGGATCTTCGCATTGGTACCCGTCCTAATCTGCTAGGACGGATGGTTGCAGTGCACAGCTGTCGAGAACAGCTCAGAACAAGACCTCAAAAGACAGCTGACCGGATGCTGCGCCGATGCCCGCCCGGGCTCCCGAGTCAAAGGAAAGAAGGAATCGGCACTGGGCCGAGGAACACAGATGAGATCAGAGAGGCAAAGATGGACACCTGGGCTTCTGATAAGCCCCTCAAAGGACTAAGGCAAAAGACACAGAAGGCACGACGGACAAGTGACACACCGTGCACCGGCACTGCTCTGCCCTGAGCACTTCAGCACTGGGAGGCTTTTCCTTTATGTGGCCTAAGGGGCCACCCCCATCTCCAAAGCTGCCTCAGAAAGCCCTCCCAGCGCCTCGCTTTCATCCCCCTCTCAGCCTCCTAGCCCCCGACTTATCTCTCGGACGTCCGGGGTGAGAATCCACGTCGGCTGCGAAGGAAGGCCGCCTCGCCCGCTGGCAGTTTCCTTGAGTCACCGACCTGGGGCCCCTTTGCTGAGCTGCAAGCAAGAACACCAAACATCACTGCACGATCTTAGCCGCACAGCGGCCAGTAAGCAACAATTCTGCTACTCACCGTTCCCCTAAGAACGCCCGGCTCCTCGGGCCCCACGCTTCGGCCGCGCCCGGAGGCCGACGAACTCGTGCCAGGGTCTGCCTGGGTGAAGAGGAGACGAGGTGAGGTGGCATTGCTGAAACTCGAGCGGACCCTGGCACCTCCTCAATAGCTCCCCGACTCACAGCAAGTCCTCGGCCGCTCCTGAAGGCTCCCCGGGTGACACCCTCAAATGACCGAGATCAAGGCTTCATCACAGAGCCGTGTCCTGCCTCCGAATTCCCACGAGAGCGACAAAGTGGGTCTGTGGGCCACTTGCTGAGGGGGTCTCGGCGTAACACGAGCGGCCCGCCTAGAGCACACAGACAAGAATGGAGGCTAAGAGCTGCACCAGAAATTGAGACCTGAGCACTAACAACTGCTGCCAGCCACCGGTCACTGCTCACCTTGCCCACTTACCTTGACTGCTAAGAGCTGCCTTTAGTTCCTAAAAATAAAGACAAAGAACAATGCTGTAACACAGAGGCACCATTTTCGCTTCCCCCGCAAAGACAAACGGTGACTCACCTTCTCGGGGGGACCCTCTGCCACCGATTCCATCTGGCTGCATCTGAAAGAATGTAAGGACAAAAATCAGGGCACTGCAGGAGAACTTCACAGCTCCAGACATCCTGCATCAATCTACAAATCCCATCTAGAGTCCAAAGACGCCCTACATTACAAATTTCCAGGCCCCGGGACATGCCCCGCTATATACCTACACCAGGCTATGCAGCAGGGCAGAGCAGCTCCAGGCCAAACACCCAGACACCCGTGACACAGAACAAGACAAACAAGGGGACACAACGGGGGGAGAAAGCCCTGGGCGAGAAAAGAAGGCCCTCAGGGAGCCAGAGGCTGCCGAATGAGAGTACCTAGGTGAGACTGATGGCGGGCCTATAAGGCTCAGGGAACCCTGCAGGAAGGAAGAAGATGCTAACTGAACGACCTATTCCAAGCAACGCAGAGACGGATGCCCGAGAACCCTAGGGTCAGAATGCTCTACGGATCTTCGCATTGGTACCCGTCCTAATCTGCTAGGACGGATGGTTGCAGTGCACAGCTGTCGAGAACAGCTCAGAACAAGACCTCAAAAGACAGCTGACCGGATGCTGCGCCGATGCCCGCCCGGGCTCCCGAGTCAAAGGAAAGAAGGAATCGGCACTGGGCCGAGGAACACAGATGAGATCAGAGAGGCAAAGATGGACACCTGGGCTTCTGATAAGCCCCTCAAAGGACTAAGGCAAAAGACACAGAAGGCACGACGGACAAGTGACACACCGTGCACCGGCACTGCTCTGCCCTGAGCACTTCAGCACTGGGAGGCTTTTCCTTTATGTGGCCTAAGGGGCCACCCCCATCTCCAAAGCTGCCTCAGAAAGCCCTCCCAGCGCCTCGCTTTCATCCCCCTCTCAGCCTCCTAGCCCCCGACTTATCTCTCGGACGTCCGGGGTGAGAATCCACGTCGGCTGCGAAGGAAGGCCGCCTCGCCCGCTGGCAGTTTCCTTGAGTCACCGACCTGGGGCCCCTTGCTGAGCTGCAAGCAAGAACACCAAACATCACTGCACGATCTTAGCCGCACAGCGGCCAGTAAGCAACAATTCTGCTACTCACCGTTCCCCTAAGAACGCCCGGCTCCTCGGGCCCCACGCTTCGGCCACGCCCGGAGGCCGACGAACTCGTGGCAGGGTCTGCCTGGGTGAAGAGGAGACGAGGTGAGGTGGCATTGCTGAAACTCGAGCGGACCCTGGCACCTCCTCAATAGCTCCCCGACTCACAGCAAGTCCTCGGCCGCTCCTGAAGGCTCCCCGGGTGACACCCTCAAATGACCGAGATCAAGGCTTCATCACAGAGCCGTGTCCTGCCTCCGAATTCCCACGAGAGCGACGAAGTGGGTCTGTGGGCCACTTGCTGAGGGGGTCTCGGCGTAACACGAGCGGCCCGCCTAGAGCACACAGACAAGAATGGAGGCTAAGAGCTGCACCAGAAATTGAGACCTGAGCACTAACAACTGCTGCCAGCCACCGGTCACTGCTCACCTTGCCCACTTACCTTGACTGCTAAGAGCTGCCTTTAGTTCCTAAAAATAAAGACAAAGAACAATGCTGTAACACAGAGGCACCATTTTCGCTTCCCCCGCAAAGACAAACGGTGACTCACCTTCTCGGGGGGACCCTCTGCCACCGATTCCATCTGGCTGCATCTGAAAGAATGTAAGGACAAAAATCAGGGCACTGCAGGAGAACTTCACAGCTCCAGACATCCTGCATCAATCTACAAATCCCATCTAGAGTCCAAAGACGCCCTACATTACAAATTTCCAGGCCCCGGGACATGCCCCGCTATATACCTACACCAGGCTATGCAGCAGGGCAGAGCAGCTCCAGGCCAAACACCCAGACACCCGTGACACAGAACAAGACAAACAAGGGGACACAACGGGGGGAGAAAGCCCTGGGCGAGAAAAGAAGGCCCTCAGGGAGCCAGAGGCTGCCGAATGAGAGTACCTAGGTGAGACTGATGGCGGGCCTATAAGGCTCAGGGAACCCTGCAGGAAGGAAGAAGATGCTAACTGAATGACCTATTCCAAGCAACGCAGAGACGGATGCCCGAGAACCCTAGGGTCAGAATGCTCTACGGATCTTCGCATTGGTACCCGTCCTAATCTGCTAGGACGGATGGTTGCAGTGCACAGCTGTCGAGAACAGCTCAGAACAAGACCTCAAAAGACAGCTGACCGGATGCTGCGCCGATGCCCGCCCGGGCTCCCGAGTCAAAGGAAAGAAGGAATCGGCACTGGGCCGAGGAACACAGATGAGATCAGAGAGGCAAAGATGGACACCTGGGCTTCTGATAAGCCCCTCAAAGGACTAAGGCAAAAGACACAGAAGGCACGACGGACAAGTGACACACCGTGCACCGGCACTGCTCTGCCCTGAGCACTTCAGCACTGGGAGGCTTTTCCTTTATGTGGCCTAAGGGGCCACCCCCATCTCCAAAGCTGCCTCAGAAAGCCCTCCCAGCGCCTCGCTTTCATCCCCCTCTCAGCCTCCTAGCCCCCGACTTATCTCTCGGACGTCCGGGGTGAGAATCCACGTCGGCTGCGAAGGAAGGCCGCCTCGCCCGCTGGCAGTTTCCTTGAGTCACCGACCTGGGGCCCCTTTGCTGAGCTGCAAGCAAGAACACCAAACATCACTGCACGATCTTAGCCGCACAGCAGCCAGTAAGCAACAATTCTGCTACTCACCGTTCCCCTAAGAACGCCCGGCTCCTCGGGCCCCACGCTTCGGCCACGCCCGGAGGCCGACGAACTCGTGGCAGGGTCTGCCTGGGTGAAGAGGAGACGAGGTGAGGTGGCATTGCTGAAACTCGAGCGGACCCTGGCACCTCCTCAATAGCTCCCCGACTCACAGCAAGTCCTCGGCCACTCCTGAAGGCTCCCCGGGTGACACCCTCAAATGACCGAGATCAAGGCTTCATCACAGAGCCGTGTCCTGCCTCCGAATTCCCACGAGAGCGACAAAGTGGGTCTGTGGGCCACTTGCTGAGGGGGTCTCGGCATAACACGAGCGGCCCGCCTAGAGCACACAGACAAGAATGGAGGCTAAGAGCTGCACCAGAAATTGAGACCTGAGCACTAACAACTGCTGCCAGCCACCGGTCACTGCTCACCTTGCCCACTTACCTTGACTGCTAAGAGCTGCCTTTAGTTCCTAAAAATAAAGACAAAGAACAATGCTGTAACACAGAGGCACCATTTTCGCTTCCCCCGCAAAGACAAACGGTGACTCACCTTCTCGGGGGGACCCTCTGCCACCGATTCCATCTGGCTGCATCTGAAAGAATGTAAGGACAAAAATCAGGGCACTGCAGGAGAACTTCACAGCTCCAGACATCCTGCATCAATCTACAAATCCCATCTAGAGTCCAAAGACGCCCTACATTACAAATTTCCAGGCCCCGGGACATGCCCCGCTATATACCTACACCAGGCTATGCAGCAGGGCAGAGCAGCTCCAGGCCAAACACCCAGACACCCGTGACACAGAACAAGACAAACAAGGGGACACAACGGGGGGAGAGAGCCCTGGGCGAGAAAAGAAGGCCCTCAGGGAGCCAGAGGCTGCCGAATGAGAGTACCTAGGTGAGACTGATGGCGGGCCTATAAGGCTCAGGGAACCCTGCAGGAAGGAAGAAGATGCTAACTGAATGACCTATTCCAAGCAACACAGAGACGGATGCCCGAGAACCCTAGGGTCAGAATGCTCTACGGATCTTCGCATTGGTACCCGTCCTAATCTGCTAGGACGGATGGTTGCAGTGCACAGCTGTCGAGAACAGCTCAGAACAAGACCTCAAAAGACAGCTGACCGGATGCTGCGCCGATGCCCGCCCGGGCTCCCGAGTCAAAGGAAAGAAGGAATCGGCACTGGGCCGAGGAACACAGATGAGATCAGAGAGGCAAAGATGGACACCTGGGCTTCTGATAAGCCCCTCAAAGGACTAAGGCAAAAGACACAGAAGGCACGACGGACAAGTGACACACCGTGCACCGGCACTGCTCTGCCCTGAGCACTTCAGCACTGGGAGGCTTTTCCTTTATGTGGCCTAAGGGGCCACCCCCATCTCCAAAGCTGCCTCAGAAAGCCCTCCCAGCGCCTTGCTTTCATCCCCCTCTCAGCCTCCTAGCCCCCGACTTATCTCTCGGACGTCCGGGGTGAGAATCCACGTCGGCTGCGAAGGAAGGCCGCCTCGCCCGCTGGCAGTTTCCTTGAGTCACCGACCTGGGGCCCCTTTGCTGAGCTGCAAGCAAGAACACCAAACATCACTGCACGATCTTAGCCGCACAGCAGCCAGTAAGCAACAATTCTGCTACTCACCGTTCCCCTAAGAACGCCCGGCTCCTCGGGCCCCACGCTTCGGCCGCGCCCGGAGGCCGACGAACTCGTGCCAGGGTCTGCCTGGGTGAAGAGGAGACGAGGTGAGGTGGCATTGCTGAAACTCGAGCGGACCCTGGCACCTCCTCAATAGCTCCCCGACTCACAGCAAGTCCTCGGCCGCTCCTGAAGGCTCCCCGGGTGACACCCTCAAATGACCGAGATCAAGGCTTCATCACAGAGCCGTGTCCTGCCTCCGAATTCCCACGAGAGCGACGAAGTGGGTCTGTGGGCCACTTGCTGAGGGGGTCTCGGCGTAACACGAGCGGCCCGCCTAGAGCACACAGACAAGAATGGAGGCTAAGAGCTGCACCAGAAATTGAGACCTGAGCACTAACAACTGCTGCCAGCCACCGGTCACTGCTCACCTTGCCCACTTACCTTGACTGCTAAGAGCTGCCTTTAGTTCCTAAAAATAAAGACAAAGAACAATGCTGTAACACAGAGGCACCATTTTCGCTTCCCCCGCAAAGACAAACGGTGACTCACCTTCTCGGGGGGACCCTCTGCCACCGATTCCATCTGGCTGCATCTGAAAGAATGTAAGGACAAAAATCAGGGCACTGCAGGAGAACTTCACAGCTCCAGACATCCTGCATCAATCTACAAATCCCATCTAGAGTCCAAAGACGCCCTACATTACAAATTTCCAGGCCCCGGGACATGCCCCGCTATATACCTACACCAGGCTATGCAGCAGGGCAGAGCAGCTCCAGGCCAAACACCCAGACACCCGTGACACAGAACAAGACAAACAAGGGGACACAACGGGGGGAGAAAGCCCTGGGCGAGAAAAGAAGGCCCTCAGGGAGCCAGAGGCTGCCGAATGAGAGTACCTAGGTGAGACTGATGGCGGGCCTATAAGGCTCAGGGAACCCTGCAGGAAGGAAGAAGATGCTAACTGAATGACCTATTCCAAGCAACGCAGAGACGGATGCCCGAGAACCCTAGGGTCAGAATGCTCTACGGATCTTCGCATTGGTACCCGTCCTAATCTGCTAGGACGGATGGTTGCAGTGCACAGCTGTCGAGAACAGCTCAGAACAAGACCTCAAAAGACAGCTGACCGGATGCTGCGCCGATGCCCGCCCGGGCTCCCGAGTCAAAGGAAAGAAGGAATCGGCACTGGGCCGAGGAACACAGATGAGATCAGAGAGGCAAAGATGGACACCTGGGCTTCTGATAAGCCCCTCAAAGGACTAAGGCAAAAGACACAGAAGGCACGACGGACAAGTGACACACCGTGCACCGGCACTGCTCTGCCCTGAGCACTTCAGCACTGGGAGGCTTTTCCTTTATGTGGCCTAAGGGGCCACCCCCATCTCCAAAGCTGCCTCAGAAAGCCCTCCCAGCGCCTCGCTTTCATCCCCCTCTCAGCCTCCTAGCCCCCGACTTATCTCTCGGACGTCCGGGGTGAGAATCCACGTCGGCTGCGAAGGAAGGCCGCCTCGCCCGCTGGCAGTTTCCTTGTGTCACCGACCTGGGGCCCCTTGCTGAGCTGCAAGCAAGAACACCAAACATCACTGCACGATCTTAGCCGCACAGCAGCCAGTAAGCAACAATTCTGCTACTCACCGTTCCCCTAAGAACGCCCGGCGCCTCGGGCCCCACGCTTCGGCCGCGCCCGGAGGCCGACGAACTCGTGGCAGGGTCTGCCTGGGTGAAGAGGAGACGAGGTGAGGTGGCATTGCTGAAACTCGAGCGGACCCTGGCACCTCCTCAATAGCTCCCCGACTCACAGCAAGTCCTCGGCCGCTCCTGAAGGCTCCCCGGGTGACACCCTCAAATGACCGAGATCAAGGCTTCATCACAGAGCCGTGTCCTGCCTCCGAATTCCCACGAGAGCGACAAAGTGGGTCTGTGGGCCACTTGCTGAGGGGGTCTCGGCGTAACACGAGCGGCCCGCCTAGAGCACACAGACAAGAATGGAGGCTAAGAGCTGCACCAGAAATTGAGACCTGAGCACTAACAACTGCTGCCAGCCACCGGTCACTGCTCACCTTGCCCACTTACCTTGACTGCTAAGAGCTGCCTTTAGTTCCTAAAAATAAAGACAAAGAACAATGCTGTAACACAGAGGCACCATTTTCGCTTCCCCCGCAAAGACAAACGGTGACTCACCTTCTCGGGGGGACCCTCTGCCACCGATTCCATCTGGCTGCATCTGAAAGAATGTAAGGACAAAAATCAGGGCACTGCAGGAGAACTTCACAGCTCCAGACATCCTGCATCAATCTACAAATCCCATCTAGAGTCCAAAGACGCCCTACATTACAAATTTCCAGGCCCCGGGACATGCCCCGCTATATACCTACACCAGGCTATGCAGCAGGGCAGAGCAGCTCCAGGCCAAACACCCAGACACCCGTGACACAGAACAAGACAAACAAGGGGACACAACGGGGGGAGAAAGCCCTGGGCGAGAAAAGAAGGCCCTCAGGGAGCCAGAGGCTGCCGAATGAGAGTACCTAGGTGAGACTGATGGCGGGCCTATAAGGCTCAGGGAACCCTGCAGGAAGGAAGAAGATGCTAACTGAATGACCTATTCCAAGCAACGCAGAGACGGATGCCCGAGAACCCTAGGGTCAGAATGCTCTACGGATCTTCGCATTGGTACCCGTCCTAATCTGCTAGGACGGATGGTTGCAGTGCACAGCTGTCGAGAACAGCTCAGAACAAGACCTCAAAAGACAGCTGACCGGATGCTGCGCCGATGCCCGCCCGGGCTCCCGAGTCAAAGGAAAGAAGGAATCGGCACTGGGCCGAGGAACACAGATGAGATCAGAGAGGCAAAGATGGACACCTGGGCTTCTGATAAGCCCCTCAAAGGACTAAGGCAAAAGACACAGAAGGCACGACGGACAAGTGACACACCGTGCACCGGCACTGCTCTGCCCTGAGCACTTCAGCACTGGGAGGCTTTTCCTTTATGTGGCCTAAGGGGCCACCCCCATCTCCAAAGCTGCCTCAGAAAGCCCTCCCAGCGCCTCGCTTTCATCCCCCTCTCAGCCTCCTAGCCCCCGACTTATCTCTCGGACATCCGGGGTGAGAATCCACGTCGGCTGCGAAGGAAGGCCGCCTCGCCCGCTGGCAGTTTCCTTGAGTCACCGACCTGGGGCCCCTTTGCTGAGCTGCAAGCAAGAACACCAAACATCACTGCACGATCTTAGCCGCACAGCGGCCAGTAAGCAACAATTCTGCTACTCACCGTTCCCCTAAGAACGCCCGGCTCCTCGGGCCCCACGCTTCGGCCGCGCCCGGAGGCCGACGAACTCGTGGCAGGGTCTGCCTGGGTGAAGAGGAGACGAGGTGAGGTGGCATTGCTGAAACTCGAGCGGACCCTGGCACCTCCTCAATAGCTCCCCGACTCACAGCAAGTCCTCGGCCGCTCCTGAAGGCTCCCCGGGTGACACCCTCAAATGACCGAGATCAAGGCTTCATCACAGAGCCGTGTCCTGCCTCCGAATTCCCACGAGAGCGACAAAGTGGGTCTGTGGGCCACTTGCTGAGGGGGTCTCGGCGTAACACGAGCGGCCCGCCTAGAGCACACAGACAAGAATGGAGGCTAAGAGCTGCACCAGAAATTGAGACCTGAGCACTAACAACTGCTGCCAGCCACCGGTCACTGCTCACCTTGCCCACTTACCTTGACTGCTAAGAGCTGCCTTTAGTTCCTAAAAATAAAGACAAAGAACAATGCTGTAACACAGAGGCACCATTTTCGCTTCCCCCGCAAAGACAAACGGTGACTCACCTTCTCGGGGGGACCCTCTGCCACCGATTCCATCTGGCTGCATCTGAAAGAATGTAAGGACAAAAATCAGGGCACTGCAGGAGAACTTCACAGCTCCAGACATCCTGCATCAATCTACAAATCCCATCTAGAGTCCAAAGACGCCCTACATTACAAATTTCCAGGCCCCGGGACATGCCCCGCTATATACCTACACCAGGCTATGCAGCAGGGCAGAGCAGCTCCAGGCCAAACACCCAGACACCCGTGACACAGAACAAGACAAACAAGGGGACACAACGGGGGGAGAAAGCCCTGGGCGAGAAAAGAAGGCCCTCAGGGAGCCAGAGGCTGCCGAATGAGAGTACCTAGGTGAGACTGATGGCGGGCCTATAAGGCTCAGGGAACCCTGCAGGAAGGAAGAAGATGCTAACTGAATGACCTATTCCAAGCAACGCAGAGACGGATGCCCGAGAACCCTAGGGTCAGAATGCTCTACGGATCTTCGCATTGGTACCCGTCCTAATCTGCTAGGACGGATGGTTGCAGTGCACAGCTGTCGAGAACAGCTCAGAACAAGACCTCAAAAGACAGCTGACCGGATGCTGCGCCGATGCCCGCCCGGGCTCCCGAGTCAAAGGAAAGAAGGAATCGGCACTGGGCCGAGGAACACAGATGAGATCAGAGAGGCAAAGATGGACACCTGGGCTTCTGATAAGCCCCTCAAAGGACTAAGGCAAAAGACACAGAAGGCACGACGGACAAGTGACACACCGTGCACCGGCACTGCTCTGCCCTGAGCACTTCAGCACTGGGAGGCTTTTCCTTTATGTGGCCTAAGGGGCCACCCCCATCTCCAAAGCTGCCTCAGAAAGCCCTCCCAGCGCCTCGCTTTCATCCCCCTCTCAGCCTCCTAGCCCCCGACTTATCTCTCGGACGTCCGGGGTGAGAATCCACGTCGGCTGCGAAGGAAGGCCGCCTCGCCCGCTGGCAGTTTCCTTGAGTCACCGACCTGGGGCCCCTTGCTGAGCTGCAAGCAAGAACACCAAACATCACTGCACGATCTTAGCCGCACAGCGGCCAGTAAGCAACAATTCTGCTACTCACCGTTCCCCTAAGAACGCCCGGCTCCTCGGGCCCCACGCTTCGGCCGCGCCCGGAGGCCGACGAACTCGTGGCAGGGTCTGCCTGGGTGAAGAGGAGACGAGGTGAGGTGGCATTGCTGAAACTCGAGCGGACCCTGGCACCTCCTCAATAGCTCCCCGACTCACAGCAAGTCCTCGGCCGCTCCTGAAGGCTCCCCGGGTGACACCCTCAAATGACCGAGATCAAGGCTTCATCACAGAGCCGTGTCCTGCCTCCGAATTCCCACGAGAGCGACAAAGTGGGTCTGTGGGCCACTTGCTGAGGGGGTCTCGGCGTAACACGAGCGGCCCGCCTAGAGCACACAGACAAGAATGGAGGCTAAGAGCTGCACCAGAAATTGAGACCTGAGCACTAACAACTGCTGCCAGCCACCGGTCACTGCTCACCTTGCCCACTTACCTTGACTGCTAAGAGCTGCCTTTAGTTCCTAAAAATAAAGACAAAGAACAATGCTGTAACACAGAGGCACCATTTTCGCTTCCCCCGCAAAGACAAACGGTGACTCACCTTCTCGGGGGGACCCTCTGCCACCGATTCCATCTGGCTGCATCTGAAAGAATGTAAGGACAAAAATCAGGGCACTGCAGGAGAACTTCACAGCTCCAGACATCCTGCATCAATCTACAAATCCCATCTAGAGTCCAAAGACGCCCTACATTACAAATTTCCAGGCCCCGGGACATGCCCCGCTATATACCTACACCAGGCTATGCAGCAGGGCAGAGCAGCTCCAGGCCAAACACCCAGACACCCGTGACACAGAACAAGACAAACAAGGGGACACAACGGGGGGAGAAAGCCCTGGGCGAGAAAAGAAGGCCCTCAGGGAGCCAGAGGCTGCCGAATGAGAGTACCTAGGTGAGACTGATGGCGGGCCTATAAGGCTCAGGGAACCCTGCAGGAAGGAAGAAGATGCTAACTGAACGACCTATTCCAAGCAACGCAGAGACGGATGCCCGAGAACCCTAGGGTCAGAATGCTCTACGGATCTTCGCATTGGTACCCGTCCTAATCTGCTAGGACGGATGGTTGCAGTGCACAGCTGTCGAGAACAGCTCAGAACAAGACCTCAAAAGACAGCTGACCGGATGCTGCGCCGATGCCCGCCCGGGCTCCCGAGTCAAAGGAAAGAAGGAATCGGCACTGGGCCGAGGAACACAGATGAGATCAGAGAGGCAAAGATGGACACCTGGGCTTCTGATAAGCCCCTCAAAGGACTAAGGCAAAAGACACAGAAGGCACGACGGACAAGTGACACACCGTGCACCGGCACTGCTCTGCCCTGAGCACTTCAGCACTGGGAGGCTTTTCCTTTATGTGGCCTAAGGGGCCACCCCCATCTCCAAAGCTGCCTCAGAAAGCCCTCCCAGCGCCTCGCTTTCATCCCCCTCTCAGCCTCCTAGCCCCCGACTTATCTCTCGGACGTCCGGGGTGAGAATCCACGTCGGCTGCGAAGGAAGGCCGCCTCGCCCGCTGGCAGTTTCCTTGAGTCACTGACCTGGGGCCCCTTGCTGAGCTGCAAGCATGAACACCAAGGATAAATTTAACCTTAAATAGTATCTCCCAAATTCTCTGCAACAAGAAAACATACAAAACTGGACAAACCAAATAATTACAACCTGTATAATGTAGTAAAAATAATGCAACTATCTATATGATAAGAACCTCACTAATTAACTGCAGGACACTACCTCAAACCCACCAAAACAGACACTACATACTCACGCTTATGAACTCCACCTCAGCAGAATTAACATCCGGCCCTCTACTTCTTTCTATGACGCATAAAAACCATGGTGAACCTTAAAAAAGCATATCATCTTAAAATATTAATATTTTATTCATATTTTTATGGTATAAAAACAGTTCTAAATAATCCAACAAGAAACATCAAAACTAATAAAAAAAAAAAACCACCAAATCCCAGGAAAAAAATATCCAACAACAAACTCAATCCAAAAAATACCTTATCAGCACCTGAACCTAGAACCATAACATTCAAGAAGTACACCATGTCCCTTATCATACATCAACTACGAACCAAATGAAACGATACAATCTATTCCTGAAAACCACCTCCAAACCACAACATCAAGGAACTTCGGATAATTAAAAGCCGCACTCCCGGCACGAAAGCGGTTCCTCCGGCCGGTAGGGGCGGCGCCGCGCCGGGAGACCCCCGCCCGCTGCCCCCTCTGCCCGGCGGGGCCGGCACCGGGCCCGGGGCGCCCCGGCGGCGCCCGAGCCCCGCGCCCGGAGCGGACGGAGCGGCCGGCACCGGCCGGCACCGGCGCAGCGCCGCGCCGCCTCTCCCGCCCGCCGGCCCGGCAAAGCTCCCCTCGGCTCCGCACGCCTCGCAGCGGCGCGGCTCTGGCGGTCCCGCGGCAGCCCGGCCGCGCCAAACTCCCCTTCCCCCTCAGCAGCTCCCCGGGCCATGCCAGCAGCGCCCGCGACAGAACCTTTGGTGCCGGCCCAGGGGCAGAAGAAGCGCCCTCCAACGCAGCGGCACACCCCGATTTCAACCCTTCAAACGCTGCGAGAGCTGCAGCTTCCTTCAGTTCAACCCCCGAAACCGACGCCACACTCAGGTGCTCGCCTCACTTCAACGAGGGCAAATAAATGTGTTCTCCCCTTCCATTTCATCCCCTAGAAGAGCAGAAAAGAAGGAGCTTTCCTCAAATGATGGTAAAAGGGGTATTTTTACCTCAATCCAAACCCTTTACAAGGAGGGACAACAGGGCAGCCCTCTCCATTTAAACCTAAGGGTGATGAAAATGGGGGAGGGGGGGGCTATCCTCAAGGCAAAAGCCATCATACAACAACAGTATTTTCCCCCTTCCCTTTAAAACATAACATCCCTATCACCCCTGGGATACCCCAACACCCTGGAAAAGGCAGGTTTTCCTTCAATCAATACCCTTAAAACCACAAGTGAACGGGAATCCCTCCCAGTTCAAACAGACAATAATGAAATAGAAGTTGCTTCCCCCACTTCGAATTTCTTTTGTCCTCATAACCCCCGTTTCTTGGGGTGGTTTTTTTTTTTTTTTTTTTTTCCCTTAGGAGAGCAACGGGGAGAGATTGGCAAGACGAAAATTGAAAGGGAAAGGAGAAAAGTCCCCACTACAAAGGCACGCCGGCTCACCTGTTTGTCTGCCGCTTCCTGGCACAAAGGTTTGTTGCTCGGCACCTCCTTTGAGCAAAGCTCCAGGCATCCAAGTGCGTAGCCAGATGATCCCCCAGACCCTGTCTCAAGCTCTCACCGTCTTTCCAAGGACAGCCCCGGGAGCCCCCCATAAACCCCTCTTCTCCGGCAGCTCCATGCAAAAGTGAGCAAAGGCAAACCCCCTAAAACAGCCCCCGGCAGGAGCCGCCCCCTCATCATCCTCACAGCTCACGCCTGGGGCTGCTCTGAGCCCTCAGCATCCTCACAGCTCACACCTGGCGCTGTTGCCACTCTGCCTCTCCCTCTCCAGCACACAGCCCACTTCTAACACACACAGACCAAAGACAAATCCACTACAGGTGTTGGCTCTTCTTAGTCCATTGGTTAGACGATTTAAACTCATACATGCATTGATAGTCATTAAGGGAAAGCTTTCCAGTGGAGAAAATAGTCATTTTGGTAGCACACTTTGATACACCTTCAGAAAAAGCAGAATCAGCACCAGCTCCTAAGACTCCTGCTGAGGAACCCAGCCCTCCTTAGGACACCCAAAGCAGCAGACCTCGAAAAAGGAGGGGAAAAGTCAAGCTTGGAGTGGAAAAAGTACACCAGCTTTAAAAATGCCTGCACACAGCAATAGTGGGAACCAGTCACATTTCTTTTTTCCTTGCTTTCTGTGATGACATAAATATGAAGTAAAAACACGTAAAACAAAAGGCAGAGCTAGGATTTTACAGGTCTTCATTTGGCAGTCTGGATGACAAACACCTCTTCCGGGACTGCGACACGTTTTGGGGACTGGCAGAGAATGGAGGCAAAAGGTGCCACAGAGCACTTTCTATTGCCTTCAGCCCCTGAAGGTGTTCTAATGGTTTCAGGGCACTTGCTTGGTTCATTCCTAGATCAAAACTTATGGCATTATTTTCAAGACTACTACCCATCCCCAGTCAGAGTTTCTTACATTCCTGGATACAAATGAGTGGGTAGAGAGAGGGTTTCTTTCCAAATGAATTCAGAGACAAATTCCTATTCTTACCAATAGCTACAAAAACGAAACACTTGACGGGATTTAGTATTCTACACACACCCCTCCCCGTGCATTTTGGGGCAGCTTTGGGTCCCTCTGGGGGACGGCACCCAGCGTGACCCCCCCTCGTTCGCCACCCACCTGCTCCTCCACCGCAGTGTGCCTCCCTCTCCGAGGGACCTTGGGGCGCCCCAAAGGACATCAGAGCCCCGCGTCTTCGCCCCCTTTTCCTGGCCCCCAAAGAAGGCACAGAACGAGTCCAACTGCCCTGCAGAGCAGCCCAGCACTTCCTTCAATCCCTCTCCACGTGTCCATCCCCCCCGAAAGGGACTCTGCCGCAACAAGAAAGCCCCCCGAAGGGTTGAAGCTCCTGCCCAGCCTCGCTGTCACAGGCGAGGGGCAGAAAGAGGGAGTGGCAGAGACGGCGGGGACGCGGCACGGACGGCACGGCACAGAGCGGGGGCCGCTCTCGGCGCGATGCCGGGAAAGCCCCGGGTCCGGCAGTGCCGGGCGGCGTTTGGCCGGCACGGGGGGATCCGCCGAGAGCCTCCGGCCCCGTGCGGGGACTCCTGCCAGGGCCCAGGGGCGCCGCGCCGGGGGGGTCTGCGGACAGAGAACAGGAATACGGGGAGAAAGAAGGAAGAAGGAGAGGCAGAGAGAGGGACAAGAGGGGGAGCCTCACAGAGCGCCCGCCGGGCTGCAGCCCGAGCCCGCCCCGGCCTGCTCGGGATGCCGCGCTCGGCGGAGCTCGGCTCGCTTCGGCTGAACTCGGCTCCTCGGCTCGCCTCGGCTTTTAGCCGCTAGACTCGGCTGGATTCGCCTCTTCGGCGGAGCTCGGCTCGGCTCGGCTGAACTCGGAGCCTCTCGGCTCGGCTCGGCTCGGCTCGGCTCCCTTCGGCCCAGCTCGGCTCCCTTCGGCTCCCCGCCGCCGCCGCCTCCCGTTTCGCGCGCACAGCTCGGTGCTCGCCCGCTGCCGAGCCCCGCGGGCGGCCCGGCCCGGCCCGGCCCGGCCGTCGCTCGGAACCCACCCCCCCCAACCCCCCACCGCAAGATTAGACCATGCAGGGTTTCTGTGTTAAACCCTTTTTGTCCTATAAGGAGAGAACTTCTCTCTACCTCCTTCGTCTCCTCATTTTTCGTCTTGGATTGCAAAATCAGAGTTACAAAAACCTCGTCAAGTACAAGACTTAGTAAGTAGTCCAGAAGGTAGTCCCGTCAATTGCATAACCTAAAGAAAACCTTATACTTACGGTTCCACAAAAAAGAAATCGGACCAGAGTCCTACTCACTGTGTCAAACCTTATTTAAAACACACAAAACCCCCAAAAGAAATAGTTCCACAACCAAAACAAAACCTACAAGTAACACCAACCAGAACCACACCTCCAAATACGCTGCTTATCAGCCACCAATCCTAAAAACCTATTTTCTACACACCTTGGTAGTACAGCTCTTCACAACTAACCTCATCCTTTACAAACACTAAATCGCAAACCAAAAAACTTACACGTGACGTCAACTCTTCAAAGAGCATTTAGACACTCATACCCCAAATGACAGTTCAACCACCAAAAGTAAAATTACCGAGATCATTACAAATAAATACCTGTCTAATATTTAGTTACAAAACAACCCCAAAACCACACAAAACCACAAAGAAGTTACCTCAAAACATCAAACCTACCTACCATTTAAAACAATTAACCCTACCAAGACCAAACATAACAAGAATACATTAAAAAAAAAAAAAAAAAAAAAAAAAACACCCAACCACCAACCAAAAATACCCAATGACTCCAACACAAATTGACTTCTCATTATCAAAACAGTATGACCTTTTAATAACCTAATTCTATTGTTTCTACATCTCTTTTAACACCTAAAAGAACTACAACTCACACTTGAGCCACAGTAAACAAACTTACTTATTAACTAACCAAATGAAACAATAACACATCTGTACCTTTACATAAATTGCTGCCAAATATAAACATCTTTAAACATACTACTTTGCCAAATAAAACAACTGTTAATTGTTTATTCTTAACACACAATCATAAATAGAAAACATGTTTTAAAGCATACAAATCGACGAAATCACAAGAAATCAATTTACAAAAACATTACAAAATGGTTTTAGAAATTAATCAATTACGCAGAAATAAAAAATAAGCACATCATATTTTCAAAAATTAAAACATCACTAAATAACTTAAATCATTATTAAAAACTAAAAGACTCATTTTATTAATAACTATAATTATTACTTTCCATCTCCCCTACCTACTTCATTTTTTACATGGAACTCTACAAAAATCCTGAACAAGTATATTTATAACTTAAATTCAAAAACATACATATATATATATAAAAAAACATACTTAACAAATAATCCACATACCAAACATCTAAACGAATAAAAAAAAACCCTAATAAAATACTAAGATATTCATAACAAAAAAAAAAGCCAAACTCATTAACATAAAAACCAATATAAACACATGGAAATACCTACAATTAAAAAATACATACCTGAATAAACAATATTCGTACCTTAATAATTCACTATAAACTCTTACCAATTAATGACTAACATTAATTACTTGATACCAATAAAATACAAGGAATTGTTACTTTACCCAATAAATGTAATAAACTATTATAATATAACTAATAACTTAAATCACACTTTATGAAAAATATAAAACATTAAAGCCAGGTATCCTAAAAAAAAAAATCCCGTTATTATCACTACACAGAAAAAAAAAAAAATATATATATATCTACAAATATCTATATACAGGTAGATAGATAATATATCCATCTCAACAGCACTGTCTGGGATTGATTCTTGTTTTCTCTCTTGACTCCTAAATTTATTAGCCACAGAGTATGGAGTAAGGAAATCATTTTATTTATCACCTTGTTCTCCAGAAACCTGAAAAACAAAATAAAACAAAACAAAAACAAAGGGAAAAAAAAACCACCCAACCACCAACCAAAAATACCCAATGACTCCAACACAAATTGACTTCTCATTATCAAAACAGTGTGACCTTTTAATAACCTAATTCTATTGTTTCTACATCTCTTTTAACACCTAAAAGAACTACAACTCACACTTGAACCACAGTAAATAAACTTACTTATTAACTAACCAAATGAAACAATAACACATTGTGACAGGATGGGAACTGAGGGTGCTTGAAATTTAAAAGGTAAAGACACCAGCACAAGGTGCCACTTTGCTTTTTCAGGAAGTGGTTTCCAAGTCACAAAGCTTCCCCCCCCCAGCCCCTCCTCCTACCACAACCTGAAAGCGTCTTGATTCTGTTTTCAAAACCACAAGGGACACCTCAGCGTTCAGCAAGTTCTGCCAGTGCAGCCCTTGGTGCCCCCGCCTCCCTGCCTGTCACCCTTGCTTTCATCCTCAGCCACGTCATTCTTCCACCGGGGACGGGAAATTGTTCCCATTTCTCCTGTCCTCCTCCGGTTACCTTTTCTCTAAGCTGTGCGGGACCCAGGCGAGGAGGCTGCGATCCTCTAGCAGCTCATAGGCAGCTCTGGTGACACGGGCAGCACTCTGTAATATCTCCAGAATGCGACTCTGAAACAGAAAATGCAGCGTGTTCTTTTACAGCCAAGACCTAATTCTCTAACTTAAAATGAGCAATTCGGCTGGTACCTGATCAACGCCCCAGGTAAAACGAACACCACTTGTTCTCAGCAAGTCCAGAGAAGGAAAGACATTCTCCCTTCAAAGCTTCACACCACAGGTGCTGCGCTGACAAGAAGTATTCAAGTAGCAAGACAATTTTCTCCTTTGCCCAAGGTTTTGGTACTTGAAATACCCAGGGTGGGTGCTCCCAAACCTGAGAGCTCCTGGCCCCTGAGTTTCCCTCCTGCTGAAGCACCGTTCAGGTAACAAATGTGCTGGCCGGGGAATAGAGACCCCAAAAAGAAAAGGCCCCGACTGCAGGAGCAAAACCACGGCACCCACGTGAGGCTCCTTGATGGCAGGAAGCTGTTCCAGTTTCAGGGCATAAGGATGGGACTGGTTTAGACACAAGCAACTCTTTCCCCCTCCCCACATACACCTAACCGGCAAGGAACAGATTTTCAAGAGGACCAAGGCAGAATCGGCTGTTCCTTTCTCTGTGGTACTTGAGATCTTGAAGCCCCACAAGCTTGTTGTGGTTTGGGGGTAGTTGGGAACTGCTCTTTTTGAACTCTTACCTGGGAGCCCTCGTCACACAAAGGACTGCTGAAAAGGGAAAAGAATCACCCAGAAAATCCTCTGGTAGACGTGAAGCTCATAGCAGTGTTTGCCACACAGCCCCTCCCCAGGAAACCTGAGCATCCACTCACGCTCTGCTTTGTGCTGGAAGCCACAAAGAAAAATACCACCGTCAGACATTCAGACATTTCCAAAGAATACCAGCCCCTAAGAGCAACAAAACCCCGCTTCCCTCTGACGGCCAGCTCAGGGCTTCCCCGAGCTGGTTCTGGACTTCTGCATTTCCATTCCTATCAAATTTAATCGCTGACGTCCCGTGGGAGCAGTCAGTCTGCAGCCCAAACATGCAGTGGAAATGGAGTTTTAGAAGTTGCTGTTTCTAAAACACTTCCATTGAACTCAAAGTTACTAATCTGAACTCAAAGTTACTAATCTGAACTCAAAGTTACTAATCTGAACTCAAAGAGGAATTGCAGCTAGCCGGGGCAGAACAGTCTTTGCTTGTGCTCACAGAGCATACACAGCACAGCTCGTTGCGCCTTAGTACGGAGAAAGCAACAAAAACCCCAGAGAATTGACATTTTTAATTGCAATACGAAACATAAGAAAGGTGCTTCTAATTAACTGCCTGTGGGAGAATGAGGTTTCCTTGTATTTGTACGGCTGCTTTTAACACGTTTCTGAAGAATTCCTGGATTGCCTAAAATGGGACTCTTACCTCAAAACCAAAACTGGAGAAAAGCTGGAGGAAAGCCGGTATTCCGGCTCAGGTCCAAATACTGGTGTGACAGAAGGAATCTCTTCACCTTCATGTACATGTGCTCCTCTGTAAAGAGAAAAAGCTGGCACCCTGGAGGAGGACAGTGCTCCCAATCCACAAGCACGGGCGACAATTTGTGGAAGCCGCAGCGAGCGTGCAGGGCTCCCAGCGGGCAGAGCAGCCTGGGGGCGCCGTCCGGATCAAAACACCCAGAAACCTGCGAGAAAGAAACGGAACGGAAGCCGGCTAAAAGCCGTCCCTGCGCCGATGACTCCTTCCAGCAACTTGCTCACGAGGAGGCAGGGATTGATTCGCTACTCACCAGCCCATCTGGCCACGGCACGGGCAACACCGTAAAAAATCCCGCGCGGGCGGCGCCGGCGTCAGGGTGGGGAGCAGGAGGCAGAGCGGGATCCTGGTTTTTCCCCGCCGTTTTTGCCGCCCAGTTGGGAAGGTCAAGCGAGTCCGCGACATGCCGCTCCCAAGATGGCGGCAGCGAGGGGCCGTCGGCGGAGAGAGGCGTTTTTGCCGATGCCTGTCGGCCCCCGCCGAAAAATCCGCACGCCGGCGCTGCTGCTGACCCCACAGCCCTCGTGCACGGCCCTGGAATCGCCGCGGAAAATCCCGCCGGGGCGCCGCGGCGTCGGGGTTTTTGCGCAGGCAGCACTGTAGACCGACCGGGGCTCCTCGATTTTCCCGCCCTTTTTGCCGCCATCATGAGAAGGTCAAGTGAGTCCGCGACACTCCGGCCGAGCCGCTCCCAAGATGGCGGCCGCTGCAGCGCCTCCGCGGGGGGCTGCAGTACCGCGCTCTGGCCACAAGGAGGCGGCACTGCCGCGGGAAAAAAAACCAAAAACCAAAAAAAAAAAAAAAAAAAAAAAAAAAAACCACCAACAAAAACCCCCTGCCTTTAACCCAATAAGAACCCAAATTAAAAAAAAAACAAACTTCTCTTGTAAACTATATTTCAATCTATTTTATTTTTATACTTTTCATGTTTATATCCACATTTTGATTTAGAGTGTATATGGATGTATAATCATAACATTTATTCCTATTACTTATTATATTTTATATTTTTACACATATCTCAATATATTGATGATATATTTCTACATGCAGATTGATATTTCTAAAAGGTTTATACTGTTTATAATAAAACCCTTCCTCTACCCAAGTAAAAAAAAAAAAAAAAAAATCCTTTCTTTTAAACCGTGTTGAATTTTTTAAAATTTATATTTTTCGCACTTATATTCAAATTTACATTTTAAATGTAGAGTGATGTATGGTGTTACTTATATTCTATTTCTTCCTATTACTTATTTTTATTTCTATATTATATTTTACAGATATCTTTATCCATCGATTATATATTATCTGTATTTAGAATTATATCAAAATAAAATGTATATACATCTTTTTCTTTTCAAGAAAATTCCTGCCTTTAAGCAAACGAAACCTTAAAAAAGCCCTTTCTTCAAACGATCTTTAAATATTTACATATTTTCATAATTTTATTCACATTTGCATTTAGAGTGTATATTGACGTATTATATTAAAAAGATGTAATCTATATAATAATGCAACAAGATAGATAAATTATTATTTCTATTTTACGTCATCTATACGCCCATACATATATTTACTTACTTTTTAATTTTTATATAGATCTTAACGTATGTATGATGTATTTCTATACATAGACTTCTAGCTTTATTTTATAATTTTTGTAATAAAAACCCTGCCTACTACCAAATTAAATGAAACAAATTTATTTTAAACTATATTTGAATATTTCAGTATTTATGGTTTTGATATTTACGTTTATAAGAGCGTGTATATTGTATTACAATAAATTTTATATATACAATAAATACAAAATATTTTGTATTTAGACATAAAATATATTTGGATTATACTGTGTTATTATGAGACATACACAGTATTATATGTATTGTATTGATTTCTATGATTTTGGGGTTTTTTTGTACTTTATATTTCTATATATCTACACATATTAATGATACATTTTATGTTGATATTTTATATGGATTTAGTTTATAGCTATCATCTATGTTTACATGTATTTACACAAACATATAAAACACTCTCTATCAAACATTATAACATCTTGTGGTAAGAGATTATTTATGTTACATGTTCTCTTGATATGTATTCTCTTTGTATTTAAAACTGGAATTTTATATTCCCATTTTTATATTTCTGGATTTGTTTTCTTTCATTATAGTTATAATTTTGCATTTAAAATCCAATTCCTGAAACTAAAATGCCAATACAAACAGCATCCAATTCCCACCAATGCCGTCCAAAAATGCTAGAACGGCTCCACCGGCCAACCAACCACCAGCAAAAAAACCCCACACTACACTCTTTTCGCTAACAATTCTTATCACATCACACGAATGAAACAAAAATTTGTTCAAGCTCTATAGAAACCCACACAGCAAATCACAAAGACCACCAAAAAGAAGAAAAAAAAAAAAAAAAAACAAAACCAAACCCAACTAACATACTAAACTCCAAACCCTACAGCAGACCCTGAACGTTACTAAAACCCAAAAATAGAACCAAAACTCTACCTCTACGCTAACTCATAAAGAGAACCCAATACTCTATAAAATTAACTAAAAAACCCCACCAAACTCATTACCGATATAAAAAAATCTAAACCACAGAGAAACAAACAAATCACCACCCAAATAAAACAACTGCCTTAAAAAAATCTAGCATATAAATACCCATGTTCCCAAAAATAAAACGAATAAAAAACTGCAACCAAATAGATCAAACTACAAAAAAAAAACAAAAAAAAAAACCAAAAACCCAACAACTTAAATTAACAACAGCAAAAGTATTCCTAACTCAATAAACCCATAACGCCTCAAACCATCAAAACCAAAATACTACCTAGAAATAAACACGAAGCCAAAAGATAAGTGTAACCGTAAACAATATCTCCCAAATTCTCTGCAACAATAAAACATACACGACAATCAAAAAACCAAATGAATAAAACCTCTATAATACACTAAACAATAATGCAATCATCAATATTATAAAAACCTCACTAATGAACTACAGGACACTACCTCAAACCCACCAAAACAAACACTACAGCCTCTACGGCAAAAAAAGTCACCACAACCGAATTAAAAACCTACCCTCTACTTCATGCTACGACCCATAAAAACCACTGTAAACCTTAAAAAATATAATTTTAAATTATAATTTTTATCCAACCAACCAACCAACCAAACAAACAAAAAAAAAACCCCAACCAAAATCCCACAAAAAAAAAAAAAAAAAAAAAAAAATCCAACAACAAAGCTCAATCGAAAAACCCCTTGTCATCAGCACCTGAACCAAGAACCATGACATTCGAGAAGTACACCGTGTCCATTAGCATACACCTACTACGAACCAAACGAAACGATACAATCAATTCCTAAAAACCACCTCAAAACCGCCCCATCAAGGAACTTGGGAACATTGAAAGCCGCGCTCCCGGCACGAAAGCGGCTCCTCCGGCAGGCAGAGGCGGCGCCGCGCCGGGAGACCCCCGCCCGCTGCCCCCTCTGCCCGGCGGGGCCGGCACCGGGCCCGGGGCGCCCCGGCGGCGCCCGAGCCCCGCGCCCGGAGCGGACGGAGCGGCCGGCACCGGCCGGCACCGGCGCAGCGCCGCGCCGCCTCTCCCGCCCGCCGGCCCGGCAAAGCTCCCCTCGGCTCCGCACGCCTCGCAGCGGCGCGGCTCTGGCGGTCCCGCGGCAGCCCGGCCGCGCCAAACTCCCCTTCCCCCTCAGCAGCTCCCCGGGCCATGCCAGCAGCGCCCGCCACAGAACCTTTGGTGCCGGCCCAGGGGCAGAAGAAGCGCCCTCCAAGGCAGCGGCACACCCCGATTTCAACCCTTCAAACGCTGCGAGAGCTGCAGCTTCCTTCAGTTCAACCCCCGAAACCGACGCCACACTCAGGTGCTCGCCTCACTTCATCGAGGGCAAATAAATGTGTTCTCCCCTTCCATTTCGTCCCCTAGAAGAGCAGAAAAGAAGGGGCTTTCCTCAAATGAAATCCCTCAGATTGTGGGAATCTTTAAAATCAGAGGGTTTGGGGAAAGCTGCAAAAAAAAGGCAGGCCTCACAAACAGCACAACTGCGGGTAGAGCTAAGCACTAGACATCAGATTTGTCAGCAGACAAATTATACAAGAAGTAGCAGTTAACTACAACTAGAGCAATGGTCTGTGTATTAACGCCCCTCTAGAACAACTCCCTAAGCTACAGAAAAGTACATCTAGCGAGACACTAGGAAGTTCTAAGCTTGAGAATGGAGCCCCGTGCATTGTGTTTTAAGGCTTACGAGCAGGTATTGCACTCGAAATAAGCGAGCATTGTTTTAAAAAGCAAAGGTACGTGTGCTTACAGGGGTTAGACAGAACTACTGTCAATATGCTTGTGCTTCGTGTGACCGGTCCAAAAACTTTCCAGTAAATTCTAACATTAGGTTCTTGGTCTGCTGGCGGGGATGTGAGCTGCTGGCATCTTCCCACTGTCATAAGCATGTCATGAGAGTGATGCGAGAAAATTAAACAGCTCGAGACGCCTTCCTCAGCAGTCCCGCCCCGTTCGTGATTTCTACATAGACCCCCGGCCGGCGAGACAAATGATGGGAAAGGGGGATTTTACCTCAAGCCAAACCCTTTAAAAGGAGGGACAACAGGGCTGCCCCCTCCATTTAAACCTAAGGGTGATGAAAATGGAGGGGGGGGTTAACCTCAAATCGAACCCATCAAACGACAACAATATTTTCCCCCTTCCATTTAAAATAGAACCCAGGGGTTCCCTGCCACCCCTGGGATACCCCTAACACCCTGGAAAAGGCAGGTTTGCCTTCAGCCAATACCCTCAAAACCACAAGCGAAGAGGGATTGCCCACCTGTTCAGACAGGGTCAATAATGGAAAAGAAGTCGCTACCTTCAATTTGAATTGCTTTTGGCCTCAAAATCCTTTTTTTTTTTTTTTTTTTTTTTTTTTTTTTTCCCTGGGAGCACCGTGGAGGGATTGGCAAAATGAAATTTAAAAGGGAAAGGAGAAATGTCCCCGCTACAAATACACATGGGCTCACCTGTTTGGCTGCTGCTTCTTCCCGGCACAAAGGTTTGTCCCTCGGCACCTCCTTGGAGCAATGCTCCAGGTATCCAAGTGACCCCCCAGACCCTGCTGTCTCAAGCTCTCACCGTCCTTCCAAGGACAGCCCCGGGAGCCCCCCAAAAGCTCCTCTTCTCCGGCAGCTCCATGCCAAAGTGAGGTGAGGCAAACCCCCTTAAAAGAGCCCCCGGCAGGAGCCGGCCCCTCCTCATCCTCACAGCTCACACCTGGGGCTGCTCGGGGTTTCTTTCCAAATGAATTCAGAGACAAATTCCTATTCTTA
Source organism: Anomalospiza imberbis (assembly GCF_031753505.1). Taxonomy (NCBI): domain Eukaryota; kingdom Metazoa; phylum Chordata; class Aves; order Passeriformes; family Viduidae; genus Anomalospiza; species Anomalospiza imberbis. The sequence goes on from NW_027100230.1 coordinate 62,332, forward strand.
CCAATAGCTACAAAAACGAAACACTTGACGGGATTTAGTATTCTACGCACACCCCTCCCCGTGCATTTTGGGGCAGCTTTGGGTCCCTCTGGGGGACGGCACCCAGCGTGACCCCCCCTCGTTCGCCACCCACCTGCTCCTCCACCGCAGTGTGCCTCCCTCTCCGAGGGACCTTGGGGCGCCCCAAAGGACATCAGAGCCCCGCGTCTTCGCCCCCTTTTCCTGGCCCCCAAAGAAGGCACAGAACGAGTCCAACTGCCCTGCAGAGCAGCCCAGCACTTCCTTCAATCCCTCTCCACGTGTCCATCCCCCCCGAAAGGGACTCTGCCGCAACAAGAAAGCCCCCCGAAGGGTTGAAGCTCCTGCCCAGCCTCGCTGTCACAGGCGAGGGGCAGAAAGAGGGAGTGGCAGAGACGGCGGGGACGCGGCACGGACGGCACGGCACAGAGCGGGGGCCGCTCTCGGCGCGATGCCGGGAAAGCCCCGGGTCCGGCAGTGCCGGGCGGCGTTTGGCCGGCACGGGGGGATCCGCCGAGAGCCTCCGGCCCCGTGCGGGGACTCCTGCCAGGGCCCAGGGGCGCCGCGCCGGGGGGGTCTGCGGACAGAGAACAGGAATACGGGGAGAAAGAAGGAAGAAGGAGAGGCAGAGAGAGGGACAAGAGGGGGAGCCTCACAGAGCGCCCGCCGGGCTGCAGCCCGAGCCCGCCCCGGCCTGCTCGGGATGCCGCGCTCGGCGGAGCTCGGCTCGCTTCGGCTGAACTCGGCTCCTCGGCTCGCCTCGGCTTTTAGCCGCTAGACTCGGCTGGATTCGCCTCTTCGGCGCAGCTCGGCTCGGCTCGGCTGAACTCGGAGCCTCTCGGCTCGGCTCCCTTCGGCTCAGCTCGGCTCCCTTCGGCTCCCCGCCGCCGCCGCCTCCCGTTTCGCGCGCACAGCTCGGTGCTCGCCCGCTGCCGAGCCCCGCGGGCGGCCCGGCCCGGCCCGGCCCGGCCGTCGCTCGGAACCCACCCCCCCAACCCCCCACCGCAAGATTAGACCATGCAGGGTTTCTGTGTTAAACCCTTTTTGTCCTATAAGGAGAGAACTTCTCTCTACCTCCTTCGTCTCCTCATTTTTCGTCTTGGATTGCAAAATCAGAGTTACAAAAACCTCGTCAAGTACAAGACTTAGTAAGTAGTCCAGAAGGTAGTCCCGTCAATTGCATAACCTAAAGAAAACCTTATACTTACGGTTCCACAAAAAAGAAATCGGACCAGAGTCCTACTCACTGTGTCAAACCTTATTTAAAACACACAAAACCCCCAAAAGAAATAGTTCCACAACCAAAACAAAACCTACAAGTAACACCAACCAGAACCACACCTCCAAATACGCTGCTTATCAGCCACCAATCCTAAAAACCTATTTTCTACACACCTTGGTAGTACAGCTCTTCACAACTAACCTCATCCTTTACAAACACTAAATCGCAAACCAAAAAACTTACACGTGACGTCAACTCTTCAAAGAGCATTTAGACACTCATACCCCAAATGACAGTTCAACCACCAAAAGTAAAATTACCGAGATCATTACAAATAAATACCTGTCTAATATTTAGTTACAAAACAACCCCAAAACCACACAAAACCACAAAGAAGTTACCTCAAAACATCAAACCTACCTACCATTTAAAACAATTAACCCTACCAAGACCAAACATAACAAGAATACAATAAAAAAAACCAAACAATCAAAAAAAAAAAACAAAAAAAACAAAAAAAAAAAAAAAAAAAAAAAAAAAAAAAAAAAACAAAAAAAACCACCCAACCACCAACCAAAAATACCCAATGACTCCAACACAAATTGACTTCTCATTATCAAAACAGTATGACCTTTTAATAACCTAATTCTATTGTTTCTACATCTCTTTTAACACCTAAAAGAACTACAACTCACACTTGAGCCACAGTAAACAAACTTACTTATTAACTAACCAAATGAAACAATAACACATCTGTACCTTTACATAAATTGCTGCCAAATATAAACATCTTTAAACATACTACTTTGCCAAATAAAACAACTGTTAATTTTTTATTCTTAACACACAATCATAAATAGAAAACATGTTTTAAAGCATACAAATCGACGAAATCACAAGAAATCATTTTACAAAAACATTACAAAATGGTTTAGAAATTAATCAATTACGCAGAAATAAAAAATAAGCACATCATATTTTCAAAAATTAAAACATCACTAAATAACTTAAATCATTATTAAAAACTAAAAGACTCGTTTTATTAATAACTATAATTATTACTTTCCATCTCCCCTACCTACTTCATTTTTTACATGGAACTCTACAAAAATCCTTAACAAGTATATTTATAACTTAAATTCAAAAACATATATATATATATATATAAAAAAAACATACTTAACAAATAATCCACATACCAAACATCTAAACGAATAAAAAAAAACCCTAATAAAATACTAAGATATTCATAACAAAAAAAGCCAAACTCATTAACATAAAAACCAATATAAACACATGGAAATACCTACAATTAAAAAATACATACCTGAATAAACAATATTCGTACCTTAATAATTCACTATAAACTCTTACCAATTAATGACTAAC
>NW_027100231.1:0-64729 GCF_031753505.1 Anomalospiza imberbis
GAATTAGCCGCTTCTTCGCCTCCGAGAGGCAGAGATCGCGGTTGCTTGGAAGAGGCGAAGAACGAAGCCGCAAAGAAGCGGGCTTGCGTGCCAAGCCTTCCGACTGCTGGAGGACGGTGGCTGCCGCTCTCCTGCCTCTTGAATTCACTCTCGGCAAGCGAATGGAAAGCGTTCCAGGACAACTTGCCTGGGTTTTGATTTGGTCCTGATGCGTCCCACCTTGGCAAGTCTTGCTCGTCGCCAGAGGCTCCGAGATGCACAGAAGACGGTGGCAGCTGCTGAAAAGAAGGGCAGCGGTGAGTTTGTCGACAAGCAAGAACATAGGCAGCTGCCTGTGCTTGGGAAGGAGCAGCTGCCTGGTTTTGGCAATTGCCTTCACAGCGCCCAGAAGCCCGGTGCTCTGCTGCTTTGTTTTCCGCAGTCAGTCAATTGCACACTAGTGAAGCTGAGCCAGGCTCTTCAGCTTTGCTGCTTTTGAGCATCTGTGCTCCACTTATGCTCTGTGACATCTCTCGAGGTGGTTTGCCTCGGCCAGGCTGGCAAGTGCCCGCTAGTAGCTAGAGCTGGGCAGGAGAGGGCAGAGAGCACTTCCATCTGACAGCAGGTTGCAGATTGCCTCGGAAAGAGCCGTGTCCTTGGAATGTGCAGCAAATCCTCTTTCTTTGCAAACCGCGGTTAGTGTGCAGTGCAGGTCCACTCTCCCCTTGCAAATGGAGTGGGAAAGCTTTTCGCTAAGATAGAGACGACTAGAGAGGCAGAAGCGCGGCTCCGGAGCTATCCGGAGGAAAGTGCCGCTTCCCGGCGTCTTTCGGCTTGAAGCGGCGCTCCGGAGCGCTGCGCTGCCGCTCTACTGAGCTGTGCGCGAATTAGCCGCTTCTTCGCCTCCGAGAGGCAGAGATCGCGGTTGCTTGGAAGAGGCGAAGAACGAAGCCGCAAAGAAGCGGGCTTGCGTGCCAAGCCTTCCGACTGCTGGAGGACGGTGGCTGCCGCTCTCCTGCCTGTTGAATTCACTCTCGGCAAGCGAATGGAAAGTGTTCCAGGACAACTTGCCTGGGTTTTGACTTGGTCCTGATGCGTCCCACCTTGGCAAGTCTTGCTCGTCGCCAGAGGCTCCGAGATGCACAGAAGACGGTGGCAGCTGCTGAAAAGAAGGGCAGCGGTGAGTTTGTCGACAAGCAAGAACATAGGCAGCTGCCTGTGCTTGGGAAGGAGCAGCTGCCTGGTTTTGGCAATTGCCTTCACAGCGCCCAGAAGCCCGGTGCTCTGCTGCTTTGTTTTCCGCAGTCAGTCAATTGCACACTAGTGAAGCTGTGCCAGGCTCTTCAGCTTTGCTGCTTTTGAGCATCTGTGCTCCACTTATGCTCTGTGACATCTCTCGAGGTTGTTTGCCTCGCCCAGGCTGGCAAGTGCCCGCTAGTAGCTAGAGCTGGGCAGGAGAGGGCAGAGAGCACTTCCATCTGACAGCAGGTTGCAGATTGCCTCGGAAAGAGCCGTGTCCTTGGAATGTGCAGCAAATCCTCTTTCTTTGCAAACCGCGGTTAGTGTGCAGTGCAGGTCCACTCTCCCCTTGCCAAATGGAGTGGGAAAGCTTTTCGCTAAGATAGAGACGACTAGAGAGGCAGAAGCGCGGCTCCGGAGCTATCCGGAGGAAAGTGCCGCTTCCCGGCGTCTTTCGGCTTGAAGCGGCGCTCCGGAGCGCTGCGCTGCCGCTCTACTGAGCTGTGCGCGAATTAGCCGCTTCTTCGCCTCCGAGAGGCAGAGATCGCGGTTGCTTGGAAGAGGCGAAGAACGAAGCCGCAAAGAAGCGGGCTTGCGTGCCAAGCCTTCCGACTGCTGGAGGACGGTGGCTGCCGCTCTCCTGCCTCTTGAATTCACTCTCGGCAAGCGAATGGAAAGCGTTCCAGGACAACTTGCCTGCGTTTTGACTTGGTCCTGATGCGTCCCACCTTGGCAAGTCTTGCTCGTTGCCAGAGGCTCCGAGATGCACAGAAGACAGTGGCAGCTGCTGAAAAGAAGGGCAGCGGTGAGTTTGTCGACAAGCAAGAACATAGGCAGCTGCCTGTGCTTGGGAAGGAGCAGCTGCCTGGTTTTGGCAATTGCCTTCACAGCGCCCAGAAGCCCGGTGCTCTGCTGCTTTGTTTTCCGCAGTCAGTCAATTGCACACTAGTGAAGCTGTGCCAGGCTCTTCAGCTTTGCTGCTTTTGAGCATCTGTGCTCCACTTATGCTCTGTGACATCTCTCGAGGTTGTTTGCCTCGCCCAGGCTGGCAAGTGCCCGCTAGTACCTAGAGCTGGGCAGGAGAGGGCAGAGAGCACTTCCATCTGACAGCAGGTTGCAGATTGCCTCGGAAAGAGCCGTGTCCTTGGAATGTGCAGCAAATCCTCTTTCTTTGCAAACCGCGGTTAGTGTGCAGTGCAGGTCCACTCTCCCCTTGCCAAATGGAGTGGGAAAGCTTTTCGCTAAGATAGAGACGACTAGAGAGGCAGAAGCGCGGCTCCGGAGCTATCCGGAGGAAAGTGCCGCTTCCCGGCGTCTTTCGGCTTGAAGCGGCGCTCCGGAGCGCTGCGCTGCCGCTCTACTGAGCTGTGCGCGAATTAGCCGCTTCTTCGCCTCCGAGAGGCAGAGATCGCGGTTGCTTGGAAGAGGCGAAGAACGAAGCCGCAAAGAAGCGGGCTTGCGTGCCAAGCCTTCCGACTGCTGGAGGACGGTGGCTGCCGCTCCCCTGCCTCTTGAATTCACTCTCGGCAAGCGAATGGAAAGCGTTCCAGGACAACTTGCCTGGGTTTTGACTTGGTCCTGATGCGTCCCACCTTGGCAAGTCTTGCTCGTCGCCAGAGGCTCCGAGATGCACAGAAGACGGTGGCAGCTGCTGAAAAGAAGGGCAGCGGTGAGTTTGTCGACAAGCAAGAACATAGGCAGCTGCCTGTGCTTGGGAAGGAGCAGCTGCCTGGTTTTGGCAATTGCCTTCACAGCGCCCAGAAGCCCGGTGCTCTGCTGCTTTGTTTTTCGCAGTCAGTCAATTGCACACTAGTGAAGCTGAGCCAGGCTCTTCAGCTTTGCTGCTTTTGAGCATCTGTGCTCCACTTATGCTCTGTGACATCTCTCGAGGTTGTTTGCCTCGCCCAGGCTGGCAAGTGCCCGCTAGTAGCTAGAGCTGGGCAGGAGAGGGCAGAGAGCACTTCCATCTGACAGCAGGTTGCAGATTGCCTCGGAAAGAGCCGTGTCCTTGGAATGTGCAGCAAATCCTCTTTCTTTGCAAACCGCGGTTAGTGTGCAGTGCAGGTCCACTCTCCCCTTGCCAAATGAGTGGGAAAGCTTTTCGCTAAGATAGAGACGACTAGAGAGGCAGAAGCGCGGCTCCGGAGCTATCCGGAGGAAAGTGCCGCTTCCCGGCGTCTTTCGCTTGAAGCGGCGCTCCGGAGCGCTGCGCTGCCGCTCTACTGAGCTGTGCGCGAATTAGCCGCTTCTTCGCCTCCGAGAGGCAGAGATCGCGGTTGCTTGGAAGAGGCGAAGAACGAAGCCGCAAAGAAGCGGGCTTGCGTGCCAAGCCTTCCGACTGCTGGAGGACGGTGGCTGCCGCTCCCCTGCCTCTTGAATTCACTCTCGGCAAGCGAATGGAAAGCGTTCCAGGACAACTTGCCTGCGTTTTGACTTGGTCTGATGCGTCCACCTTGGCAAGTCTTGCTCGTCGCCAGAGGCTCCGAGATGCACAGAAGACGGTGGCAGCTGCTGAAAAGAAGGGCAGCGGTGAGTTTGTCGACAAGCAAGAACATAGGCAGCTGCCTGTGCTTGGGAAGGAGCAGCTGCCTGGTTTTGGCAATTGCCTTCACAGCGCCCAGAAGCCCGGTGCTCTGCTGCTTTGTTTTCCGCAGTCAGTCAATTGCACACTAGTGAAGCTGAGCCAGGCTCTTCAGCTTTGCTGCTTTTGAGCATCTGTGCTCCACTTATGCTCTGTGACATCTCTCGAGGTGGTTTGCCTCGGCCAGGCTGGCAAGTGCCGCTAGTACCTAGAGCTGGGCAGGAGAGGGCAGAGAGCACTTCCATCTGACAGCAGGTTGCAGATTGCCTCGGAAAGAGCCGTGTCCTTGGAATGTGCAGCAAATCCTCTTTCTTTGCAAACCGCGGTTAGTGTGCAGTGCAGGTCCACTCTCCCCTTGCCAAATGGAGTGGGAAAGCTTTTCGCTAAGATAGAGACGACTAGAGAGGCAGAAGCGCGGCTCCGGAGCTATCCGGAGGAAAGTGCCGCTTCCCGGCGTCTTTCGGCTTGAAGCGGCGCTCCGGAGCGCTGCGCTGCCGCTCTACTGAGCTGTGCGCGAATTAGCCGCTTCTTCGCCTCCGAGAGGCAGAGATCGCGGTTGCTTGGAAGAGGCGAAGAACGAAGCCGCAAAGAAGCGGGCTTGCGTGCGAAGCCTTCCGACTGCTGGAGGACGGTGGCTGCCGCTCTCCTGCCTCTTGAATTCACTCTCGGCAAGCGAATGGAAAGCGTTCCAGGACAACTTGCCTGGGTTTTGATTTGGTCCTGATGCGTCCCACCTTGGCAAGTCTTGCTCGTCGCCAGAGGCTCCGAGATGCACAGAAGACGGTGGCAGCTGCTGAAAAGAAGGGCAGCGGTGAGTTTGTCGACAAGCAAGAACATAGGCAGCTGCCTGTGCTTGGGAAGGAGCAGCTGCCTGGTTTTGGCAATTGCCTTCACAGCGCCCAGAAGCCCGGTGCTCTGCTGCTTTGTTTTCCGCAGTCAGTCAATTGCACACTAGTGAAGCTGAGCCAGGCTCTTCAGCTTTGCTGCTTTTGAGCATCTGTGCTCCACTTATGCTCTGTGACATCTCTCGAGGTGGTTTGCCTCGGCCAGGCTGGCAAGTGCCCGCTAGTAGCTAGAGCTGGGCAGGAGAGGGCAGAGAGCACTTCCATCTGACAGCAGGTTGCAGATTGCCTCGGAAAGAGCCGTGTCCTTGGAATGTGCAGCAAATCCTCTTTCTTTGCAAACCGCGGTTAGTGTGCAGTGCAGGTCCACTCTCCCCTTGCCAAATGGAGTGGGAAAGCTTTTCGCTAAGATAGAGACGACTAGAGAGGCAGAAGCGCGGCTCCGGAGCTATCCGGAGGAAAGTGCCGCTTCCCGGCGTCTTTCGGCTTGAAGCGGCGCTCCGGAGCGCTGCGCTGCCGCTCTACTGAGCTGTGCGCGAATTAGCCGCTTCTTCGCCTCCGAGAGGCAGAGATCGCGGTTGCTTGGAAGAGGCGAAGAACGAAGCCGCAAAGAAGCGGGCTTGCGTGCGAAGCCTTCCGACTGCTGGAGGACGGTGGCTGCCGCTCTCCTGCCTCTTGAATTCACTCTCGGCAAGCGAATGGAAAGCGTTCCAGGACAACTTGCCTGCGTTTTGATTTGGTCCTGATGCGTCCCACCTTGGCAAGTCTTGCTCGTCGCCAGAGGCTCCGAGATGCACAGAAGACGGTGGCAGCTGCTGAAAAGAAGGGCAGCGGTGAGTTTGTCGACAAGCAAGAACATAGGCAGCTGCCTGTGCTTGGGAAGGAGCAGCTGCCTGGTTTTGGCAATTGCCTTCACAGCGCCCAGAAGCCCGGTGCTCTGCTGCTTTGTTTTCCGCAGTCAGTCAATTGCACACTAGTGAAGCTGAGCCAGGCTCTTCAGCTTTGCTGCTTTTGAGCATCTGTGCTCCACTTATGCTCTGTGACATCTCTCGAGGTGGTTTGCCTCGGCCAGGCTGGCAAGTGCCCGCTAGTAGCTAGAGCTGGGCAGGAGAGGGCAGAGAGCACTTCCATCTGACAGCAGGTTGCAGATTGCCTCGGAAAGAGCCGTGTCCTTGGAATGTGCAGCAAATCCTCTTTCTTTGCAAACCGCGGTTAGTGTGCAGTGCAGGTCCACTCTCCCCTTGCCAAATGGAGTGGGAAAGCTTTTCGCTAAGATAGAGACGACTAGAGAGGCAGAAGCGCGGCTCCGGAGCTATCCGGAGGAAAGTGCCGCTTCCCGGCGTCTTTCGGCTTGAAGCGGCGCTCCGGAGCGCTGCGCTGCCGCTCTACTGAGCTGTGCGCGAATTAGCCGCTTCTTCGCCTCCGAGAGGCAGAGATCGCGGTTGCTTGGAAGAGGCGAAGAACGAAGCCGCAAAGAAGCGGGCTTGCGTGCGAAGCCTTCCGACTGCTGGAGGACGGTGGCTGCCGCTCCCCTGCCTCTTGAATTCACTCTCGGCAAGCGAATGGAAAGCGTTCCAGGACAACTTGCCTGGGTTTTGACTTGGTCCTGATGCGTCCCACCTTGGCAAGTCTTGCTCGTCGCCAGAGGCTCCGAGATGCACAGAAGACGGTGGCAGCTGCTGAAAAGAAGGGCAGCGGTGAGTTTGTCGACAAGCAAGAACATAGGCAGCTGCCTGTGCTTGGGAAGGAGCAGCTGCCTGGTTTTGGCAATTGCCTTCACAGCGCCCAGAAGCCCGGTGCTCTGCTGCTTTGTTTTCCGCAGTCAGTCAATTGCACACTAGTGAAGCTGAGCCAGGCTCTTCAGCTTTGCTGCTTTTGAGCATCTGTGCTCCACTTATGCTCTGTGACATCTCTCGAGGTGGTTTGCCTCGGCCAGGCTGGCAAGTGCCCGCTAGTACCTAGAGCTGGGCAGGAGAGGGCAGAGAGCACTTCCATCTGACAGCAGGTTGCAGATTGCCTCGGAAAGAGCCGTGTCCTTGGAATGTGCAGCAAATCCTCTTTCTTTGCAAACCGCGGTTAGTGTGCAGTGCAGGTCCACTCTCCCCTTGCCAAATGGAGTGGGAAAGCTTTTCGCTAAGATAGAGACGACTAGAGAGGCAGAAGCGCGGCTCCGGAGCTATCGAGGAAAGTGCCGCTTCCCGGCGTCTTTCGGCTTGAAGCGGCGCTCCGGAGCGCTGCGCTGCCGCTCTACTGAGCTGTGCGCGAATTAGCCGCTTCTTCGCCTCCGAGAGGCAGAGATCGCGGTTGCTTGGAAGAGGCGAAGAACGAAGCCGCAAAGAAGCGGGCTTGCGTGCGAAGCCTTCCGACTGCTGGAGGACGGTGGCTGCCGCTCCCCTGCCTCTTGAATTCACTCTCGGCAAGCGAATGGAAAGCGTTCCAGGACAACTTGCCTGGGTTTTGACTTGGTCCTGATGCGTCCCACCTTGGCAAGTCTTGCTCGTCGCCAGAGGCTCCGAGATGCACAGAAGACGGTGGCAGCTGCTGAAAAGAAGGGCAGCGGTGAGTTTGTCGACAAGCAAGAACATAGGCAGCTGCCTGTGCTTGGGAAGGAGCAGCTGCCTGGTTTTGGCAATTGCCTTCACAGCGCCCAGAAGCCCGGTGCTCTGCTGCTTTGTTTTCCGCAGTCAGTCAATTGCACACTAGTGAAGCTGAGCCAGGCTCTTCAGCTTTGCTGCTTTTGAGCATCTGTGCTCCACTTATGCTCTGTGACATCTCTCGAGGTGGTTTGCCTCGGCCAGGCTGGCAAGTGCCCGCTAGTAGCTAGAGCTGGGCAGGAGAGGGCAGAGAGCACTTCCATCTGACAGCAGGTTGCAGATTGCCTCGGAAAGAGCCGTGTCCTTGGAATGTGCAGCAAATCCTCTTTCTTTGCAAACCGCGGTTAGTGTGCAGTGCAGGTCCACTCTCCCCTTGCCAAATGGAGTGGGAAAGCTTTTCGCTAAGATAGAGACGACTAGAGAGGCAGAAGCGCGGCTCCGGAGCTATCCGGAGGAAAGTGCCGCTTCCCGGCGTCTTTCGGCTTGAAGCGGCGCTCCGGAGCGCTGCGCTGCCGCTCTACTGAGCTGTGCGCGAATTAGCCGCTTCTTCGCCTCCGAGAGGCAGAGATCGCGGTTGCTTGGAAGAGGCGAAGAACGAAGCCGCAAAGAAGCGGCTTGCGTGCGAAGCCTTCCGACTGCTGGAGGACGGTGGCTGCCGCTCTCCTGCCTCTTGAATTCACTCTCGGCAAGCGAATGGAAAGCGTTCCAGGACAACTTGCCTGCGTTTTGATTTGGTCCTGATGCGTCCCACCTTGGCAAGTCTTGCTCGTCGCCAGAGGCTGCGAGATGCACAGAAGACGGTGGCAGCTGCTGAAAAGAAGGGCAGCGGTGAGTTTGTCGACAAGCAAGAACATAGGCAGCTGCCTGTGCTTGGGAAGGAGCAGCTGCCTGGTTTTGGCAATTGCCTTCACAGCGCCCAGAAGCCCGGTGCTCTGCTGCTTTGTTTTTCGCAGTCAGTCAATTGCACACTAGTCAAGCTGAGCCAGGCTCTTCAGCTTTGCTGCTTTTGAGCATCTGTGCTCCACTTATGCTCTGTGACATCTCTGGAGGTTGTTTACCTCGGCCAGGCTGGCAAGTGCCCGCTAGTACCTAGAGCTGGGCAGGAGAGGGCAGAGAGCACTTCCATCTGACAGCAGGTTGCAGATTGCCTCGGAAAGAGCCGTGTCCTTGGAATGTGCAGCAAATCCTCTTTCTTTGCAAACCGCGGTTAGTGTGCAGTGCAGGTCCACTCTCCCCTTGCCAAATGGAGTGGGAAAGCTTTTCGCTAAGATAGAGACGACTAGAGAGGCAGAAGCGCGGCTCCGGAGCTATCCGGAGGAAAGTGCCGCTTCCCGGCGTCTTTCGGCTTGAAGCGGCGCTCCGGAGCGCTGCGCTGCCGCTCTACTGAGCTGTGCGCGAATTAGCCGCTTCTTCGCCTCCGAGAGGCAGAGATCGCGGTTGCTTGGAAGAGGCGAAGAACGAAGCCGCAAAGAAGCGGGCTTGCGTGCGAAGCCTTCCGACTGCTGGAGGACGGTGGCTGCCGCTCTCCTGCCTCTTGAATTCACTCTCGGCAAGCGAATGGAAAGCGTTCCAGGACAACTTGCCTGGGTTTTGACTTGGTCCTGATGCCTCCCACCTTGGCAAGTCTTGCTCGTCGCCAGAGGCTCCGAGATGCACAGAAGACGGTGGCAGCTGCTGAAAAGAAGGGCAGCGGTGAGTTTGTCGACAAGCAAGAACATAGGCAGCTGCCTGTGCTTGGGAAGGAGCAGCTGCCTGGTTTTGGCAATTGCCTTCACAGCGCCCAGAAGCCCGGTGCTCTGCTGCTTTGTTTTCCGCAGTCAGTCAATTGCACACTAGTGAAGCTGAGCCAGGCTCTTCAGCTTTGCTGCTTTTGAGCATCTGTGCTCCACTTATGCTCTGTGACATCTCTCGAGGTGGTTTGCCTCGCCCAGGCTGGCAAGTGCCCGCTAGTAGCTAGAGCTGGGCAGGAGAGGGCAGAGAGCACTTCCATCTGACAGCAGGTTGCAGATTGCCTCGGAAAGAGCCGTGTCCTTGGAATGTGCAGCAAATCCTCTTTCTTTGCAAACCGCGGTTAGTGTGCAGTGCAGGTCCACTCTCCCCTTGCCAAATGGAGTGGGAAAGCTTTTCGCTAAGATAGAGACGACTAGAGAGGCAGAAGCGCGGCTCCGGAGCTATCCGGAGGAAAGTGCCGCTTCCCGGCGTCTTTCGGCTTGAAGCGGCGCTCCGGAGCGCTGCGCTGCCGCTCTACTGAGCTGTGCGCGAATTAGCCGCTTCTTCGCCTCCGAGAGGCAGAGATCGCGGTTGCTTGGAAGAGGCGAAGAACGAAGCCGCAAAGAAGCGGGCTTGCGTGCCAAGCCTTCCGACTGCTGGAGGACGGTGGCTGCCGCTCTCCTGCCTGTTGAATTCACTCTCGGCAAGCGAAAGGAAAGTGTTCCAGGACAACTTGCCTGGGTTTTGACTTGGTCCTGATGCGTCCCACCTTGGCAAGTCTTGCTCGTCGCCAGAGGCTCCGAGATGCACAGAAGACGGTGGCAGCTGCTGAAAAGAAGGGCAGCGGTGAGTTTGTCGACAAGCAAGAACATAGGCAGCTGCCTGTGCTTGGGAAGGAGCAGCTGCCTGGTTTTGGCAATTGCCTTCACAGCGCCCAGAAGCCCGGTGCTCTGCTGCTTTGTTTTCCGCAGTCAGTCAATTGCACACTAGTGAAGCTGAGCCAGGCTCTTCAGCTTTGCTGCTTTTGAGCATCTGTGCTCCACTTATGCTCTGTGACATCTCTCGAGGTTGTTTGCCTCGCCCAGGCTGGCAAGTGCCCGCTAGTAGCTAGAGCTGGGCAGGAGAGGGCAGAGAGCACTTCCATCTGACAGCAGGTTGCAGATTGCCTCGGAAAGAGCCGTGTCCTTGGAATGTGCAGCAAATCCTCTTTCTTTGCAAACCGCGGTTAGTGTGCAGTGCAGGTCCACTCTCCCCTTGCCAAATGGAGTGGGAAAGCTTTTCGCTAAGATAGAGACGACTAGAGAGGCAGAAGCGCGGCTCCGGAGCTATCCGGAGGAAAGTGCCGCTTCCCGGCGTCTTTCGGCTTGAAGCGGCGCTCCGGAGCGCTGCACTGCCGCTCTACTGAGCTGTGCGCGAATTAGCCGCTTCTTCGCCTCCGAGAGGCAGAGATCGCGGTTGCTTGGAAGAGGCGAAGAACGAAGCCGCAAAGAAGCGGGCTTGCGTGCGAAGCCTTCCGACTGCTGGAGGACGGTGGCTGCCGCTCTCCTGCCTCTTGAATTCACTCTCGGCAAGCGAAAGGAAAGCGTTCCAGGACAACTTGCCTGGGTTTTGATTTGGTCCTGATGCGTCCCACCTTGGCAAGTCTTGCTCGTCGCCAGAGGCTCCGAGATGCACAGAAGACGGTGGCAGCTGCTGAAAAGAAGGGCAGCGGTGAGTTTGTCGACAAGCAAGAACATAGGCAGCTGCCTGTGCTTGGGAAGGAGCAGCTGCCTGGTTTTGGCAATTGCCTTCACAGCGCCCAGAAGCCCGGTGCTCTGCTGCTTTGTTTTCCGCAGTCAGTCAATTGCACACTAGTGAAGCTGAGCCAGGCTCTTCAGCTTTGCTGCTTTTGAGCATCTGTGCTCCACTTATGCTCTGTGACATCTCTCGAGGTGGTTTGCCTCGGCCAGGCTGGCAAGTGCCCGCTAGTAGCTAGAGCTGGGCAGGAGAGGGCAGAGAGCACTTCCATCTGACAGCAGGTTGCAGATTGCCTCGGAAAGAGCCGTGTCCTTGGAATGTGCAGCAAATCCTCTTTCTTTGCAAACCGCGGTTAGTGTGCAGTGCAGGTCCACTCTCCCCTTGCCAAATGGAGTGGGAAAGCTTTTCGCTAAGATAGAGACGACTAGAGAGGCAGAAGCGCGGCTCCGGAGCTATCCGGAGGAAAGTGCCGCTTCCCGGCGTCTTTCGGCTTGAAGCGGCGCTCCGGAGCGCTGCGCTGCCGCTCTACTGAGCTGTGCGCGAATTAGCCGCTTCTTCGCCTCCGAGAGGCAGAGATCGCGGTTGCTTGGAAGAGGCGAAGAACGAAGCCGCAAAGAAGCGGGCTTGCGTGCCAAGCCTTCCGACTGCTGGAGGACGGTGGCTGCCGCTCTCCTGCCTGTTGAATTCACTCTCGGCAAGCGAAAGGAAAGTGTTCCAGGACAACTTGCCTGGGTTTTGACTTGGTCCTGATGCGTCCCACCTTGGCAAGTCTTGCTCGTCGCCAGAGGCTCCGAGATGCACAGAAGACGGTGGCAGCTGCTGAAAAGAAGGGCAGCGGTGAGTTTGTCGACAAGCAAGAACATAGGCAGCTGCCTGTGCTTGGGAAGGAGCAGCTGCCTGGTTTTGGCAATTGCCTTCACAGCGCCCAGAAGCCCGGTGCTCTGCTGCTTTGTTTTCCGCAGTCAGTCAATTGCACACTAGTGAAGCTGTGCCAGGCTCTTCAGCTTTGCTGCTTTTGAGCATCTGTGCTCCACTTATGCTCTGTGACATCTCTCGAGGTTGTTTGCCTCGCCCAGGCTGGCAAGTGCCCGCTAGTAGCTAGAGCTGGGCAGGAGAGGGCAGAGAGCACTTCCATCTGACAGCAGGTTGCAGATTGCCTCGGAAAGAGCCGTGTCCTTGGAATGTGCAGCAAATCCTCTTTCTTTGCAAACCGCGGTTAGTGTGCAGTGCAGGTCCACTCTCCCCTTGCCAAATGGAGTGGGAAAGCTTTTCGCTAAGATAGAGACGACTAGAGAGGCAGAAGCGCGGCTCCGGAGCTATCCGGAGGAAAGTGCCGCTTCCCGGCGTCTTTCGGCTTGAAGCGGCGCTCCGGAGCGCTGCGCTGCCGCTCTACTGAGCTGTGCGCGAATTAGCCGCTTCTTCGCCTCCGAGAGGCAGAGATCGCGGTTGCTTGGAAGAGGCGAAGAACGAAGCCGCAAAGAAGCGGGCTTGCGTGCCAAGCCTTCCGACTGCTGGAGGACGGTGGCTGCCGCTCCCCTGCCTCTTGAATTCACTCTCGGCAAGCGAATGGAAAGCGTTCCAGGACAACTTGCCTGCGTTTTGACTTGGTCCTGATGCGTCCCACCTTGGCAAGTCTTGCTCGTTGCCAGAGGCTCCGAGATGCACAGAAGACAGTGGCAGCTGCTGAAAAGAAGGGCAGCGGTGAGTTTGTCGACAAGCAAGAACATAGGCAGCTGCCTGTGCTTGGGAAGGAGCAGCTGCCTGGTTTTGGCAATTGCCTTCACAGCGCCCAGAAGCCCGGTGCTCTGCTGCTTTGTTTTCCGCAGTCAGTCAATTGCACACTAGTGAAGCTGTGCCAGGCTCTTCAGCTTTGCTGCTTTTGAGCATCTGTGCTCCACTTATGCTCTGTGACATCTCTCGAGGTTGTTTGCCTCGGCCAGGCTGGCAAGTGCCCGCTAGTACCTAGAGCTGGGCAGGAGAGGGCAGAGAGCACTTCCATCTGACAGCAGGTTGCAGATTGCCTCGGAAAGAGCCGTGTCCTTGGAATGTGCAGCAAATCCTCTTTCTTTGCAAACCGCGGTTAGTGTGCAGTGCAGGTCCACTCTCCCCTTGCCAAATGGAGTGGGAAAGCTTTTCGCTAAGATAGAGACGACTAGAGAGGCAGAAGCGCGGCTCCGGAGCTATCCGGAGGAAAGTGCCGCTTCCCGGCGTCTTTCGGCTTGAAGCGGCGCTCCGGAGCGCTGCGCTGCCGCTCTACTGAGCTGTGCGCGAATTAGCCGCTTCTTCGCCTCCGAGAGGCAGAGATCGCGGTTGCTTGGAAGAGGCGAAGAACGAAGCCGCAAAGAAGCGGGCTTGCGTGCCAAGCCTTCCGACTGCTGGAGGACGGTGGCTGCCGCTCCCCTGCCTCTTGAATTCACTCTCGGCAAGCGAATGGAAAGCGTTCCAGGACAACTTGCCTGGGTTTTGACTTGGTCCTGATGCGTCCCACCTTGGCAAGTCTTGCTCGTCGCCAGAGGCTCCGAGATGCACAGAAGACGGTGGCAGCTGCTGAAAAGAAGGGCAGCGGTGAGTTTGTCGACAAGCAAGAACATAGGCAGCTGCCTGTGCTTGGGAAGGAGCAGCTGCCTGGTTTTGGCAATTGCCTTCACAGCGCCCAGAAGCCCGGTGCTCTGCTGCTTTGTTTTCCGCAGTCAGTCAATTGCACACTAGTGAAGCTGAGCCAGGCTCTTCAGCTTTGCTGCTTTTGAGCATCTGTGCTCCACTTATGCTCTGTGACATCTCTCGAGGTTGTTTGCCTCGCCCAGGCTGGCAAGTGCCCGCTAGTAGCTAGAGCTGGGCAGGAGAGGGCAGAGAGCACTTCCATCTGACAGCAGGTTGCAGATTGCCTCGGAAAGAGCCGTGTCCTTGGAATGTGCAGCAAATCCTCTTTCTTTGCAAACCGCGGTTAGTGTGCAGTGCAGGTCCACTCTCCCCTTGCCAAATGGAGTGGGAAAGCTTTTCGCTAAGATAGAGACGACTAGAGAGGCAGAAGCGCGGCTCCGGAGCTATCCGGAGGAAAGTGCCGCTTCCCGGCGTCTTTCGGCTTGAAGCGGCGCTCCGGAGCGCTGCGCTGCCGCTCTACTGAGCTGTGCGCGAATTAGCCGCTTCTTCGCCTCCGAGAGGCAGAGATCGCGGTTGCTTGGAAGAGGCGAAGAACGAAGCCGCAAAGAAGCGGGCTTGCGTGCCAAGCCTTCCGACTGCTGGAGGACGGTGGCTGCCGCTCCCCTGCCTCTTGAATTCACTCTCGGCAAGCGAATGGAAAGCGTTCCAGGACAACTTGCCTGGGTTTTGACTTGGTCCTGATGCGTCCCACCTTGGCAAGTCTTGCTCGTCGCCAGAGGCTCCGAGATGCACAGAAGACGGTGGCAGCTGCTGAAAAGAAGGGCAGCGGTGAGTTTGTCGACAAGCAAGAACATAGGCAGCTGCCTGTGCTTGGGAAGGAGCAGCTGCCTGGTTTTGGCAATTGCCTTCACAGCGCCCAGAAGCCCGGTGCTCTGCTGCTTTGTTTTTCGCAGTCAGTCAATTGCACACTAGTGAAGCTGAGCCAGGCTCTTCAGCTTTGCTGCTTTTGAGCATCTGTGCTCCACTTATGCTCTGTGACATCTCTCGAGGTGGTTTGCCTCGCCCAGGCTGGCAAGTGCCCGCTAGTACCTAGAGCTGGGCAGGAGAGGGCAGAGAGCACTTCCATCTGACAGCAGGTTGCAGATTGCCTCGGAAAGAGCCGTGTCCTTGGAATGTGCAGCAAATCCTCTTTCTTTGCAAACCGCGGTTAGTGTGCAGTGCAGGTCCACTCTCCCCTTGCCAAATGGAGTGGGAAAGCTTTTCGCTAAGATAGAGACGACTAGAGAGGCAGAAGCGCGGCTCCGGAGCTATCCGGAGGAAAGTGCCGCTTCCCGGCGTCTTTCGGCTTGAAGCGGCGCTCCGGAGCGCTGCGCTGCCGCTCTACTGAGCTGTGCGCGAATTAGCCGCTTCTTCGCCTCCGAGAGGCAGAGATCGCGGTTGCTTGGAAGAGGCGAAGAACGAAGCCGCAAAGAAGCGGGCTTGCGTGCGAAGCCTTCCGACTGCTGGAGGACGGTGGCTGCCGCTCTCCTGCCTCTTGAATTCACTCTCGGCAAGCGAATGGAAAGCGTTCCAGGACAACTTGCCTGGGTTTTGATTTGGTCCTGATGCGTCCCACCTTGGCAAGTCTTGCTCGTCGCCAGAGGCTGCGAGATGCACAGAAGACGGTGGCAGCTGCTGAAAAGAAGGGCAGCGGTGAGTTTGTCGACAAGCAAGAACATAGGCAGCTGCCTGTGCTTGGGAAGGAGCAGCTGCCTGGTTTTGGCAATTGCCTTCACAGCGCCCAGAAGCCCGGTGCTCTGCTGCTTTGTTTTTCGCAGTCAGTCAATTGCACACTAGTCAAGCTGAGCCAGGCTCTTCAGCTTTGCTGCTTTTGAGCATCTGTGCTCCACTTATGCTCTGTGACATCTCTGGAGGTTGTTTACCTCGGCCAGGCTGGCAAGTGCCCGCTAGTACCTAGAGCTGGGCAGGAGAGGGCAGAGAGCACTTCCATCTGACAGCAGGTTGCAGATTGCCTCGGAAAGAGCCGTGTCCTTGGAATGTGCAGCAAATCCTCTTTCTTTGCAAACCGCGGTTAGTGTGCAGTGCAGGTCCACTCTCCCCTTGCCAAATGGAGTGGGAAAGCTTTTCGCTAAGATAGAGACGACTAGAGAGGCAGAAGCGCGGCTCCGGAGCTATCCGGAGGAAAGTGCCGCTTCCCGGCGTCTTTCGGCTTGAAGCGGCGCTCCGGAGCGCTGCGCTGCCGCTCTACTGAGCTGTGCGCGAATTAGCCGCTTCTTCGCCTCCGAGAGGCAGAGATCGCGGTTGCTTGGAAGAGGCGAAGAACGAAGCCGCAAAGAAGCGGGCTTGCGTGCGAAGCCTTCCGACTGCTGGAGGACGGTGGCTGCCGCTCTCCTGCCTCTTGAATTCACTCTCGGCAAGCGAATGGAAAGCGTTCCAGGACAACTTGCCTGGGTTTTGATTTGGTCCTGATGCGTCCCACCTTGGCAAGTCTTGCTCGTCGCCAGAGGCTCCGAGATGCACAGAAGACGGTGGCAGCTGCTGAAAAGAAGGGCAGCGGTGAGTTTGTCGACAAGCAAGAACATAGGCAGCTGCCTGTGCTTGGGAAGGAGCAGCTGCCTGGTTTTGGCAATTGCCTTCACAGCGCCCAGAAGCCCGGTGCTCTGCTGCTTTGTTTTCCGCAGTCAGTCAATTGCACACTAGTGAAGCTGAGCCAGGCTCTTCAGCTTTGCTGCTTTTGAGCATCTGTGCTCCACTTATGCTCTGTGACATCTCTCGAGGTTGTTTGCCTCGGCCAGGCTGGCAAGTGCCCGCTAGTAGCTAGAGCTGGGCAGGAGAGGGCAGAGAGCACTTCCATCTGACAGCAGGTTGCAGATTGCCTCGGAAAGAGCCGTGTCCTTGGAATGTGCAGCAAATCCTCTTTCTTTGCAAACCGCGGTTAGTGTGCAGTGCAGGTCCACTCTCCCCTTGCCAAATGGAGTGGGAAAGCTTTTCGCTAAGATAGAGACGACTAGAGAGGCAGAAGCGCGGCTCCGGAGCTATCCGGAGGAAAGTGCCGCTTCCCGGCGTCTTTCGGCTTGAAGCGGCGCTCCGGAGCGCTGCGCTGCCGCTCTACTGAGCTGTGCGCGAATTAGCCGCTTCTTCGCCTCCGAGAGGCAGAGATCGCGGTTGCTTGGAAGAGGCGAAGAACGAAGCCGCAAAGAAGCGGGCTTGCGTGCGAAGCCTTCCGACTGCTGGAGGACGGTGGCTGCCGCTCCCCTGCCTCTTGAATTCACTCTCGGCAAGCGAATGGAAAGCGTTCCAGGACAACTTGCCTGGGTTTTGACTTGGTCCTGATGCGTCCCACCTTGGCAAGTCTTGCTCGTCGCCAGAGGCTCCGAGATGCACAGAAGACGGTGGCAGCTGCTGAAAAGAAGGGCAGCGGTGAGTTTGTCGACAAGCAAGAACATAGGCAGCTGCCTGTGCTTGGGAAGGAGCAGCTGCCTGGTTTTGGCAATTGCCTTCACAGCGCCCAGAAGCCCGGTGCTCTGCTGCTTTGTTTTCCGCAGTCAGTCAATTGCACACTAGTGAAGCTGAGCCAGGCTCTTCAGCTTTGCTGCTTTTGAGCATCTGTGCTCCACTTATGCTCTGTGACATCTCTCGAGGTGGTTTGCCTCGGCCAGGCTGGCAAGTGCCCGCTAGTAGCTAGAGCTGGGCAGGAGAGGGCAGAGAGCACTTCCATCTGACAGCAGGTTGCAGATTGCCTCGGAAAGAGCCGTGTCCTTGGAATGTGCAGCAAATCCTCTTTCTTTGCAAACCGCGGTTAGTGTGCAGTGCAGGTCCACTCTCCCCTTGCCAAATGGAGTGGGAAAGCTTTTCGCTAAGATAGAGACGACTAGAGAGGCAGAAGCGCGGCTCCGGAGCTATCCGGAGGAAAGTGCCGCTTCCCGGCGTCTTTCGGCTTGAAGCGGCGCTCCGGAGCGCTGCGCTGCCGCTCTACTGAGCTGTGCGCGAATTAGCCGCTTCTTCGCCTCCGAGAGGCAGAGATCGCGGTTGCTTGGAAGAGGCGAAGAACGAAGCCGCAAAGAAGCGGGCTTGCGTGCGAAGCCTTCCGACTGCTGGAGGACGGTGGCTGCCGCTCCCCTGCCTCTTGAATTCACTCTCGGCAAGCGAATGGAAAGCGTTCCAGGACAACTTGCCTGGGTTTTGACTTGGTCCTGATGCGTCCCACCTTGGCAAGTCTTGCTCGTCGCCAGAGGCTCCGAGATGCACAGAAGACGGTGGCAGCTGCTGAAAAGAAGGGCAGCGGTGAGTTTGTCGACAAGCAAGAACATAGGCAGCTGCCTGTGCTTGGGAAGGAGCAGCTGCCTGGTTTTGGCAATTGCCTTCACAGCGCCCAGAAGCCCGGTGCTCTGCTGCTTTGTTTTCCGCAGTCAGTCAATTGCACACTAGTGAAGCTGAGCCAGGCTCTTCAGCTTTGCTGCTTTTGAGCATCTGTGCTCCACTTATGCTCTGTGACATCTCTCGAGGTGGTTTGCCTCGGCCAGGCTGGCAAGTGCCCGCTAGTAGCTAGAGCTGGGCAGGAGAGGGCAGAGAGCACTTCCATCTGACAGCAGGTTGCAGATTGCCTCGGAAAGAGCCGTGTCCTTGGAATGTGCAGCAAATCCTCTTTCTTTGCAAACCGCGGTTAGTGTGCAGTGCAGGTCCACTCTCCCCTTGCCAAATGGAGTGGGAAAGCTTTTCGCTAAGATAGAGACGACTAGAGAGGCAGAAGCGCGGCTCCGGAGCTATCCGGAGGAAAGTGCCGCTTCCCGGCGTCTTTCGGCTTGAAGCGGCGCTCCGGAGCGCTGCGCTGCCGCTCTACTGAGCTGTGCGCGAATTAGCCGCTTCTTCGCCTCCGAGAGGCAGAGATCGCGGTTGCTTGGAAGAGGCGAAGAACGAAGCCGCAAAGAAGCGGGCTTGCGTGCGAAGCCTTCCGACTGCTGGAGGACGGTGGCTGCCGCTCTCCTGCCTCTTGAATTCACTCTCGGCAAGCGAATGGAAAGCGTTCCAGGACAACTTGCCTGCGTTTTGATTTGGTCCTGATGCGTCCCACCTTGGCAAGTCTTGCTCGTCGCCAGAGGCTGCGAGATGCACAGAAGACGGTGGCAGCTGCTGAAAAGAAGGGCAGCGGTGAGTTTGTCGACAAGCAAGAACATAGGCAGCTGCCTGTGCTTGGGAAGGAGCAGCTGCCTGGTTTTGGCAATTGCCTTCACAGCGCCCAGAAGCCCGGTGCTCTGCTGCTTTGTTTTTCGCAGTCAGTCAATTGCACACTAGTCAAGCTGAGCCAGGCTCTTCAGCTTTGCTGCTTTTGAGCATCTGTGCTCCACTTATGCTCTGTGACATCTCTGGAGGTTGTTTACCTCGGCCAGGCTGGCAAGTGCCCGCTAGTACCTAGAGCTGGGCAGGAGAGGGCAGAGAGCACTTCCATCTGACAGCAGGTTGCAGATTGCCTCGGAAAGAGCCGTGTCCTTGGAATGTGCAGCAAATCCTCTTTCTTTGCAAACCGCGGTTAGTGTGCAGTGCAGGTCCACTCTCCCCTTGCCAAATGGAGTGGGAAAGCTTTTCGCTAAGATAGAGACGACTAGAGAGGCAGAAGCGCGGCTCCGGAGCTATCCGGAGGAAAGTGCCGCTTCCCGGCGTCTTTCGGCTTGAAGCGGCGCTCCGGAGCGCTGCGCTGCCGCTCTACTGAGCTGTGCGCGAATTAGCCGCTTCTTCGCCTCCGAGAGGCAGAGATCGCGGTTGCTTGGAAGAGGCGAAGAACGAAGCCGCAAAGAAGCGGGCTTGCGTGCGAAGCCTTCCGACTGCTGGAGGACGGTGGCTGCCGCTCTCCTGCCTCTTGAATTCACTCTCGGCAAGCGAATGGAAAGCGTTCCAGGACAACTTGCCTGGGTTTTGACTTGGTCCTGATGCCTCCCACCTTGGCAAGTCTTGCTCGTCGCCAGAGGCTCCGAGATGCACAGAAGACGGTGGCAGCTGCTGAAAAGAAGGGCAGCGGTGAGTTTGTCGACAAGCAAGAACATAGGCAGCTGCCTGTGCTTGGGAAGGAGCAGCTGCCTGGTTTTGGCAATTGCCTTCACAGCGCCCAGAAGCCCGGTGCTCTGCTGCTTTGTTTTCCGCAGTCAGTCAATTGCACACTAGTGAAGCTGAGCCAGGCTCTTCAGCTTTGCTGCTTTTGAGCATCTGTGCTCCACTTATGCTCTGTGACATCTCTCGAGGTGGTTTGCCTCGCCCAGGCTGGCAAGTGCCCGCTAGTAGCTAGAGCTGGGCAGGAGAGGGCAGAGAGCACTTCCATCTGACAGCAGGTTGCAGATTGCCTCGGAAAGAGCCGTGTCCTTGGAATGTGCAGCAAATCCTCTTTCTTTGCAAACCGCGGTTAGTGTGCAGTG
Source organism: Anomalospiza imberbis (assembly GCF_031753505.1). NCBI lineage: Eukaryota > Metazoa > Chordata > Aves > Passeriformes > Viduidae > Anomalospiza > Anomalospiza imberbis. The sequence continues at coordinate 19,688 of NW_027100231.1, forward strand.
CAGGTCCACTCTCCCCTTGCCAAATGGAGTGGGAAAGCTTTTCGCTAAGATAGAGACGACTAGAGAGGCAGAAGCGCGGCTCCGGAGCTATCCGGAGGAAAGTGCCGCTTCCCGGCGTCTTTCGGCTTGAAGCGGCGCTCCGGAGCGCTGCGCTGCCGCTCTACTGAGCTGTGCGCGAATTAGCCGCTTCTTCGCCTCCGAGAGGCAGAGATCGCGGTTGCTTGGAAGAGGCGAAGAACGAAGCCGCAAAGAAGCGGGCTTGCGTGCGAAGCCTTCCGACTGCTGGAGGACGGTGGCTGCCGCTCCCCTGCCTGTTGAATTCACTCTCGGCAAGCGAAAGGAAAGTGTTCCAGGACAACTTGCCTGGGTTTTGACTTGGTCCTGATGCGTCCCACCTTGGCAAGTCTTGCTCGTCGCCAGAGGCTCCGAGATGCACAGAAGACGGTGGCAGCTGCTGAAAAGAAGGGCAGCGGTGAGTTTGTCGACAAGCAAGAACATAGGCAGCTGCCTGTGCTTGGGAAGGAGCAGCTGCCTGGTTTTGGCAATTGCCTTCACAGCGCCCAGAAGCCCGGTGCTCTGCTGCTTTGTTTTCCGCAGTCAGTCAATTGCACACTAGTGAAGCTGAGCCAGGCTCTTCAGCTTTGCTGCTTTTGAGCATCTGTGCTCCACTTATGCTCTGTGACATCTCTCGAGGTTGTTTGCCTCGGCCAGGCTGGCAAGTGCCCGCTAGTACCTAGAGCTGGGCAGGAGAGGGCAGAGAGCACTTCCATCTGACAGCAGGTTGCAGATTGCCTCGGAAAGAGCCGTGTCCTTGGAATGTGCAGCAAATCCTCTTTCTTTGCAAACCGCGGTTAGTGTGCAGTGCAGGTCCACTCTCCCCTTGCCAAATGGAGTGGGAAAGCTTTTCGCTAAGATAGAGACGACTAGAGAGGCAGAAGCGCGGCTCCGGAGCTATCCGGAGGAAAGTGCCGCTTCCCGGCGTCTTTCGGCTTGAAGCGGCGCTCCGGAGCGCTGCACTGCCGCTCTACTGAGCTGTGCGCGAATTAGCCGCTTCTTCGCCTCCGAGAGGCAGAGATCGCGGTTGCTTGGAAGAGGCGAAGAACGAAGCCGCAAAGAAGCGGGCTTGCGTGCGAAGCCTTCCGACTGCTGGAGGACGGTGGCTGCCGCTCTCCTGCCTCTTGAATTCACTCTCGGCAAGCGAAAGGAAAGTGTTCCAGGACAACTTGCCTGGGTTTTGACTTGGTCCTGATGCGTCCCACCTTGGCAAGTCTTGCTCGTCGCCAGAGGCTCCGAGATGCACAGAAGACGGTGGCAGCTGCTGAAAAGAAGGGCAGCGGTGAGTTTGTCGACAAGCAAGAACATAGGCAGCTGCCTGTGCTTGGGAAGGAGCAGCTGCCTGGTTTTGGCAATTGCCTTCACAGCGCCCAGAAGCCCGGTGCTCTGCTGCTTTGTTTTTCGCAGTCAGTCAATTGCACACTAGTGAAGCTGAGCCAGGCTCTTCAGCTTTGCTGCTTTTGAGCATCTGTGCTCCACTTATGCTCTGTGACATCTCTCGAGGTGGTTTGCCTCGGCCAGGCTGGCAAGTGCCCGCTAGTAGCTAGAGCTGGGCAGGAGAGGGCAGAGAGCACTTCCATCTGACAGCAGGTTGCAGATTGCCTCGGAAAGAGCCGTGTCCTTGGAATGTGCAGCAAATCCTCTTTCTTTGCAAACCGCGGTTAGTGTGCAGTGCAGGTCCACTCTCCCCTTGCCAAATGGAGTGGGAAAGCTTTTCGCTAAGATAGAGACGACTAGAGAGGCAGAAGCGCGGCTCCGGAGCTATCCGGAGGAAAGTGCCGCTTCCCGGCGTCTTTCGGCTTGAAGCGGCGCTCCGGAGCGCTGCGCTGCCGCTCTACTGAGCTGTGCGCGAATTAGCCGCTTCTTCGCCTCCGAGAGGCAGAGATCGCGGTTGCTTGGAAGAGGCGAAGAACGAAGCCGCAAAGAAGCGGGCTTGCGTGCGAAGCCTTCCGACTGCTGGAGGACGGTGGCTGCCGCTCTCCTGCCTCTTGAATTCACTCTCGGCAAGCGAAAGGAAAGTGTTCCAGGACAACTTGCCTGGGTTTTGACTTGGTCCTGATGCGTCCCACCTTGGCAAGTCTTGCTCGTCGCCAGAGGCTCCGAGATGCACAGAAGACGGTGGCAGCTGCTGAAAAGAAGGGCAGCGGTGAGTTTGTCGACAAGCAAGAACATAGGCAGCTGCCTGTGCTTGGGAAGGAGCAGCTGCCTGGTTTTGGCAATTGCCTTCACAGCGCCCAGAAGTCCGGTGCTCTGCTGCTTTGTTTTTCGCAGTCAGTCAATTGCACACTAGTCAAGCTGAGCCAGGCTCTTCAGCTTTGCTGCTTTTGAGCATCTGTGCTCCACTTATGCTCTGTGACATCTCTCGAGGTGGTTTGCCTCGCCCAGGCTGGCAAGTGCCCGCTAGTAGCTAGAGCTGGGCAGGAGAGGGCAGAGAGCACTTCCATCTGACAGCAGGTTGCAGATTGCCTCGGAAAGAGCCGTGTCCTTGGAATGTGCAGCAAATCCTCTTTCTTTGCAAACCGCGGTTAGTGTGCAGTGCAGGTCCACTCTCCCCTTGCCAAATGGAGTGGGAAAGCTTTTCGCTAAGATAGAGACGACTAGAGAGGCAGAAGCGCGGCTCCGGAGCTATCCGGAGGAAAGTGCCGCTTCCCGGCGTCTTTCGGCTTGAAGCGGCGCTCCGGAGCGCTGCGCTGCCGCTCTACTGAGCTGTGCGCGAATTAGCCGCTTCTTCGCCTCCGAGAGGCAGAGATCGCGGTTGCTTGGAAGAGGCGAAGAACGAAGCCGCAAAGAAGCGGGCTTGCGTGCCAAGCCTTCCGACTGCTGGAGGACGGTGGCTGCCGCTCCCCTGCCTCTTGAATTCACTCTCGGCAAGCGAATGGAAAGCGTTCCAGGACAACTTGCCTGGGTTTTGACTTGGTCCTGATGCGTCCCACCTTGGCAAGTCTTGCTCGTCGCCAGAGGCTCCGAGATGCACAGAAGACGGTGGCAGCTGCTGAAAAGAAGGGCAGCGGTGAGTTTGTCGACAAGCAAGAACATAGGCAGCTGCCTGTGCTTGGGAAGGAGCAGCTGCCTGGTTTTGGCAATTGCCTTCACAGCGCCCAGAAGCCCGGTGCTCTGCTGCTTTGTTTTCCGCAGTCAGTCAATTGCACACTAGTGAAGCTGAGCCAGGCTCTTCAGCTTTGCTGCTTTTGAGCATCTGTGCTCCACTTATGCTCTGTGACATCTCTCGAGGTTGTTTGCCTCGGCCAGGCTGGCAAGTGCCCGCTAGTAGCTAGAGCTGGGCAGGAGAGGGCAGAGAGCACTTCCATCTGACAGCAGGTTGCAGATTGCCTCGGAAAGAGCCGTGTCCTTGGAATGTGCAGCAAATCCTCTTTCTTTGCAAACCGCGGTTAGTGTGCAGTGCAGGTCCACTCTCCCCTTGCCAAATGGAGTGGGAAAGCTTTTCGCTAAGATAGAGACGACTAGAGAGGCAGAAGCGCGGCTCCGGAGCTATCCGGAGGAAAGTGCCGCTTCCCGGCGTCTTTCGGCTTGAAGCGGCGCTCCGGAGCGCTGCGCTGCCGCTCTACTGAGCTGTGCGCGAATTAGCCGCTTCTTCGCCTCCGAGAGGCAGAGATCGCGGTTGCTTGGAAGAGGCGAAGAACGAAGCCGCAAAGAAGCGGGCTTGCGTGCGAAGCCTTCCGACTGCTGGAGGACGGTGGCTGCCGCTCCCCTGCCTCTTGAATTCACTCTCGGCAAGCGAATGGAAAGCGTTCCAGGACAACTTGCCTGGGTTTTGACTTGGTCCTGATGCGTCCCACCTTGGCAAGTCTTGCTCGTCGCCAGAGGCTCCGAGATGCACAGAAGACGGTGGCAGCTGCTGAAAAGAAGGGCAGCGGTGAGTTTGTCGACAAGCAAGAACATAGGCAGCTGCCTGTGCTTGGGAAGGAGCAGCTGCCTGGTTTTGGCAATTGCCTTCACAGCGCCCAGAAGCCCGGTGCTCTGCTGCTTTGTTTTCCGCAGTCAGTCAATTGCACACTAGTGAAGCTGAGCCAGGCTCTTCAGCTTTGCTGCTTTTGAGCATCTGTGCTCCACTTATGCTCTGTGACATCTCTCGAGGTGGTTTGCCTCGGCCAGGCTGGCAAGTGCCCGCTAGTAGCTAGAGCTGGGCAGGAGAGGGCAGAGAGCACTTCCATCTGACAGCAGGTTGCAGATTGCCTCGGAAAGAGCCGTGTCCTTGGAATGTGCAGCAAATCCTCTTTCTTTGCAAACCGCGGTTAGTGTGCAGTGCAGGTCCACTCTCCCCTTGCCAAATGGAGTGGGAAAGCTTTTCGCTAAGATAGAGACGACTAGAGAGGCAGAAGCGCGGCTCCGGAGCTATCCGGAGGAAAGTGCCGCTTCCCGGCGTCTTTCGGCTTGAAGCGGCGCTCCGGAGCGCTGCGCTGCCGCTCTACTGAGCTGTGCGCGAATTAGCCGCTTCTTCGCCTCCGAGAGGCAGAGATCGCGGTTGCTTGGAAGAGGCGAAGAACGAAGCCGCAAAGAAGCGGGCTTGCGTGCCAAGCCTTCCGACTGCTGGAGGACGGTGGCTGCCGCTCCCCTGCCTCTTGAATTCACTCTCGGCAAGCGAATGGAAAGCGTTCCAGGACAACTTGCCTGGGTTTTGACTTGGTCCTGATGCGTCCCACCTTGGCAAGTCTTGCTCGTCGCCAGAGGCTCCGAGATGCACAGAAGACGGTGGCAGCTGCTGAAAAGAAGGGCAGCGGTGAGTTTGTCGACAAGCAAGAACATAGGCAGCTGCCTGTGCTTGGGAAGGAGCAGCTGCCTGGTTTTGGCAATTGCCTTCACAGCGCCCAGAAGCCCGGTGCTCTGCTGCTTTGTTTTCCGCAGTCAGTCAATTGCACACTAGTGAAGCTGAGCCAGGCTCTTCAGCTTTGCTGCTTTTGAGCATCTGTGCTCCACTTATGCTCTGTGACATCTCTCGAGGTGGTTTGCCTCGGCCAGGCTGGCAAGTGCCCGCTAGTAGCTAGAGCTGGGCAGGAGAGGGCAGAGAGCACTTCCATCTGACAGCAGGTTGCAGATTGCCTCGGAAAGAGCCGTGTCCTTGGAATGTGCAGCAAATCCTCTTTCTTTGCAAACCGCGGTTAGTGTGCAGTGCAGGTCCACTCTCCCCTTGCCAAATGGAGTGGGAAAGCTTTTCGCTAAGATAGAGACGACTAGAGAGGCAGAAGCGCGGCTCCGGAGCTATCCGGAGGAAAGTGCCGCTTCCCGGCGTCTTTCGGCTTGAAGCGGCGCTCCGGAGCGCTGCGCTGCCGCTCTACTGAGCTGTGCGCGAATTAGCCGCTTCTTCGCCTCCGAGAGGCAGAGATCGCGGTTGCTTGGAAGAGGCGAAGAACGAAGCCGCAAAGAAGCGGGCTTGCGTGCCAAGCCTTCCGACTGCTGGAGGACGGTGGCTGCCGCTCTCCTGCCTCTTGAATTCACTCTCGGCAAGCGAATGGAAAGCGTTCCAGGACAACTTGCCTGCGTTTTGATTTGGTCCTGATGCGTCCCACCTTGGCAAGTCTTGCTCGTCGCCAGAGGCTGCGAGATGCACAGAAGACGGTGGCAGCTGCTGAAAAGAAGGGCAGCGGTGAGTTTGTCGACAAGCAAGAACATAGGCAGCTGCCTGTGCTTGGGAAGGAGCAGCTGCCTGGTTTTGGCAATTGCCTTCACAGCGCCCAGAAGCCCGGTGCTCTGCTGCTTTGTTTTTCGCAGTCAGTCAATTGCACACTAGTCAAGCTGAGCCAGGCTCTTCAGCTTTGCTGCTTTTGAGCATCTGTGCTCCACTTATGCTCTGTGACATCTCTGGAGGTTGTTTACCTCGGCCAGGCTGGCAAGTGCCCGCTAGTAGCTAGAGCTGGGCAGGAGAGGGCAGAGAGCACTTCCATCTGACAGCAGGTTGCAGATTGCCTCGGAAAGAGCCGTGTCCTTGGAATGTGCAGCAAATCCTCTTTCTTTGCAAACCGCGGTTAGTGTGCAGTGCAGGTCCACTCTCCCCTTGCCAAATGGAGTGGGAAAGCTTTTCGCTAAGATAGAGACGACTAGAGAGGCAGAAGCGCGGCTCCGGAGCTATCCGGAGGAAAGTGCCGCTTCCCGGCGTCTTTCGGCTTGAAGCGGCGCTCCGGAGCGCTGCGCTGCCGCTCTACTGAGCTGTGCGCGAATTAGCCGCTTCTTCGCCTCCGAGAGGCAGAGATCGCGGTTGCTTGGAAGAGGCGAAGAACGAAGCCGCAAAGAAGCGGGCTTGCGTGCGAAGCCTTCCGACTGCTGGAGGACGGTGGCTGCCGCTCTCCTGCCTCTTGAATTCACTCTCGGCAAGCGAATGGAAAGCGTTCCAGGACAACTTGCCTGGGTTTTGACTTGGTCCTGATGCCTCCCACCTTGGCAAGTCTTGCTCGTCGCCAGAGGCTCCGAGATGCACAGAAGACGGTGGCAGCTGCTGAAAAGAAGGGCAGCGGTGAGTTTGTCGACAAGCAAGAACATAGGCAGCTGCCTGTGCTTGGGAAGGAGCAGCTGCCTGGTTTTGGCAATTGCCTTCACAGCGCCCAGAAGCCCGGTGCTCTGCTGCTTTGTTTTCCGCAGTCAGTCAATTGCACACTAGTGAAGCTGAGCCAGGCTCTTCAGCTTTGCTGCTTTTGAGCATCTGTGCTCCACTTATGCTCTGTGACATCTCTCGAGGTGGTTTGCCTCGGCCAGGCTGGCAAGTGCCCGCTAGTAGCTAGAGCTGGGCAGGAGAGGGCAGAGAGCACTTCCATCTGACAGCAGGTTGCAGATTGCCTCGGAAAGAGCCGTGTCCTTGGAATGTGCAGCAAATCCTCTTTCTTTGCAAACCGCGGTTAGTGTGCAGTGCAGGTCCACTCTCCCCTTGCCAAATGGAGTGGGAAAGCTTTTCGCTAAGATAGAGACGACTAGAGAGGCAGAAGCGCGGCTCCGGAGCTATCCGGAGGAAAGTGCCGCTTCCCGGCGTCTTTCGGCTTGAAGCGGCGCTCCGGAGCGCTGCGCTGCCGCTCTACTGAGCTGTGCGCGAATTAGCCGCTTCTTCGCCTCCGAGAGGCAGAGATCGCGGTTGCTTGGAAGAGGCGAAGAACGAAGCCGCAAAGAAGCGGGCTTGCGTGCGAAGCCTTCCGACTGCTGGAGGACGGTGGCTGCCGCTCCCCTGCCTGTTGAATTCACTCTCGGCAAGCGAAAGGAAAGTGTTCCAGGACAACTTGCCTGGGTTTTGACTTGGTCCTGATGCGTCCCACCTTGGCAAGTCTTGCTCGTCGCCAGAGGCTCCGAGATGCACAGAAGACGGTGGCAGCTGCTGAAAAGAAGGGCAGCGGTGAGTTTGTCGACAAGCAAGAACATAGGCAGCTGCCTGTGCTTGGGAAGGAGCAGCTGCCTGGTTTTGGCAATTGCCTTCACAGCGCCCAGAAGCCCGGTGCTCTGCTGCTTTGTTTTCCGCAGTCAGTCAATTGCACACTAGTGAAGCTGAGCCAGGCTCTTCAGCTTTGCTGCTTTTGAGCATCTGTGCTCCACTTATGCTCTGTGACATCTCTCGAGGTTGTTTGCCTCGGCCAGGCTGGCAAGTGCCCGCTAGTACCTAGAGCTGGGCAGGAGAGGGCAGAGAGCACTTCCATCTGACAGCAGGTTGCAGATTGCCTCGGAAAGAGCCGTGTCCTTGGAATGTGCAGCAAATCCTCTTTCTTTGCAAACCGCGGTTAGTGTGCAGTGCAGGTCCACTCTCCCCTTGCCAAATGGAGTGGGAAAGCTTTTCGCTAAGATAGAGACGACTAGAGAGGCAGAAGCGCGGCTCCGGAGCTATCCGGAGGAAAGTGCCGCTTCCCGGCGTCTTTCGGCTTGAAGCGGCGCTCCGGAGCGCTGCACTGCCGCTCTACTGAGCTGTGCGCGAATTAGCCGCTTCTTCGCCTCCGAGAGGCAGAGATCGCGGTTGCTTGGAAGAGGCGAAGAACGAAGCCGCAAAGAAGCGGGCTTGCGTGCGAAGCCTTCCGACTGCTGGAGGACGGTGGCTGCCGCTCTCCTGCCTCTTGAATTCACTCTCGGCAAGCGAAAGGAAAGCGTTCCAGGACAACTTGCCTGGGTTTTGATTTGGTCCTGATGCGTCCCACCTTGGCAAGTCTTGCTCGTCGCCAGAGGCTCCGAGATGCACAGAAGACGGTGGCAGCTGCTGAAAAGAAGGGCAGCGGTGAGTTTGTCGACAAGCAAGAACATAGGCAGCTGCCTGTGCTTGGGAAGGAGCAGCTGCCTGGTTTTGGCAATTGCCTTCACAGCGCCCAGAAGCCCGGTGCTCTGCTGCTTTGTTTTCCGCAGTCAGTCAATTGCACACTAGTGAAGCTGAGCCAGGCTCTTCAGCTTTGCTGCTTTTGAGCATCTGTGCTCCACTTATGCTCTGTGACATCTCTCGAGGTGGTTTGCCTCGCCCAGGCTGGCAAGTGCCCGCTAGTAGCTAGAGCTGGGCAGGAGAGGGCAGAGAGCACTTCCATCTGACAGCAGGTTGCAGATTGCCTCGGAAAGAGCCGTGTCCTTGGAATGTGCAGCAAATCCTCTTTCTTTGCAAACCGCGGTTAGTGTGCAGTGCAGGTCCACTCTCCCCTTGCCAAATGGAGTGGGAAAGCTTTTCGCTAAGATAGAGACGACTAGAGAGGCAGAAGCGCGGCTCCGGAGCTATCCGGAGGAAAGTGCCGCTTCCCGGCGTCTTTCGGCTTGAAGCGGCGCTCCGGAGCGCTGCGCTGCCGCTCTACTGAGCTGTGCGCGAATTAGCCGCTTCTTCGCCTCCGAGAGGCAGAGATCGCGGTTGCTTGGAAGAGGCGAAGAACGAAGCCGCAAAGAAGCGGGCTTGCGTGCCAAGCCTTCCGACTGCTGGAGGACGGTGGCTGCCGCTCTCCTGCCTGTTGAATTCACTCTCGGCAAGCGAAAGGAAAGTGTTCCAGGACAACTTGCCTGGGTTTTGACTTGGTCCTGATGCGTCCCACCTTGGCAAGTCTTGCTCGTCGCCAGAGGCTCCGAGATGCACAGAAGACGGTGGCAGCTGCTGAAAAGAAGGGCAGCGGTGAGTTTGTCGACAAGCAAGAACATAGGCAGCTGCCTGTGCTTGGGAAGGAGCAGCTGCCTGGTTTTGGCAATTGCCTTCACAGCGCCCAGAAGCCCGGTGCTCTGCTGCTTTGTTTTCCGCAGTCAGTCAATTGCACACTAGTGAAGCTGTGCCAGGCTCTTCAGCTTTGCTGCTTTTGAGCATCTGTGCTCCACTTATGCTCTGTGACATCTCTCGAGGTTGTTTGCCTCGCCCAGGCTGGCAAGTGCCCGCTAGTAGCTAGAGCTGGGCAGGAGAGGGCAGAGAGCACTTCCATCTGACAGCAGGTTGCAGATTGCCTCGGAAAGAGCCGTGTCCTTGGAATGTGCAGCAAATCCTCTTTCTTTGCAAACCGCGGTTAGTGTGCAGTGCAGGTCCACTCTCCCCTTGCCAAATGGAGTGGGAAAGCTTTTCGCTAAGATAGAGACGACTAGAGAGGCAGAAGCGCGGCTCCGGAGCTATCCGGAGGAAAGTGCCGCTTCCCGGCGTCTTTCGGCTTGAAGCGGCGCTCCGGAGCGCTGCGCTGCCGCTCTACTGAGCTGTGCGCGAATTAGCCGCTTCTTCGCCTCCGAGAGGCAGAGATCGCGGTTGCTTGGAAGAGGCGAAGAACGAAGCCGCAAAGAAGCGGGCTTGCGTGCGAAGCCTTCCGACTGCTGGAGGACGGTGGCTGCCGCTCCCCTGCCTGTTGAATTCACTCTCGGCAAGCGAAAGGAAAGTGTTCCAGGACAACTTGCCTGGGTTTTGACTTGGTCCTGATGCGTCCCACCTTGGCAAGTCTTGCTCGTCGCCAGAGGCTCCGAGATGCACAGAAGACGGTGGCAGCTGCTGAAAAGAAGGGCAGCGGTGAGTTTGTCGACAAGCAAGAACATAGGCAGCTGCCTGTGCTTGGGAAGGAGCAGCTGCCTGGTTTTGGCAATTGCCTTCACAGCGCCCAGAAGCCCGGTGCTCTGCTGCTTTGTTTTCCGCAGTCAGTCAATTGCACACTAGTGAAGCTGAGCCAGGCTCTTCAGCTTTGCTGCTTTTGAGCATCTGTGCTCCACTTATGCTCTGTGACATCTCTCGAGGTTGTTTGCCTCGGCCAGGCTGGCAAGTGCCCGCTAGTACCTAGAGCTGGGCAGGAGAGGGCAGAGAGCACTTCCATCTGACAGCAGGTTGCAGATTGCCTCGGAAAGAGCCGTGTCCTTGGAATGTGCAGCAAATCCTCTTTCTTTGCAAACCGCGGTTAGTGTGCAGTGCAGGTCCACTCTCCCCTTGCCAAATGGAGTGGGAAAGCTTTTCGCTAAGATAGAGACGACTAGAGAGGCAGAAGCGCGGCTCCGGAGCTATCCGGAGGAAAGTGCCGCTTCCCGGCGTCTTTCGGCTTGAAGCGGCGCTCCGGAGCGCTGCACTGCCGCTCTACTGAGCTGTGCGCGAATTAGCCGCTTCTTCGCCTCCGAGAGGCAGAGATCGCGGTTGCTTGGAAGAGGCGAAGAACGAAGCCGCAAAGAAGCGGGCTTGCGTGCGAAGCCTTCCGACTGCTGGAGGACGGTGGCTGCCGCTCTCCTGCCTCTTGAATTCACTCTCGGCAAGCGAAAGGAAAGCGTTCCAGGACAACTTGCCTGGGTTTTGATTTGGTCCTGATGCGTCCCACCTTGGCAAGTCTTGCTCGTCGCCAGAGGCTCCGAGATGCACAGAAGACGGTGGCAGCTGCTGAAAAGAAGGGCAGCGGTGAGTTTGTCGACAAGCAAGAACATAGGCAGCTGCCTGTGCTTGGGAAGGAGCAGCTGCCTGGTTTTGGCAATTGCCTTCACAGCGCCCAGAAGCCCGGTGCTCTGCTGCTTTGTTTTCCGCAGTCAGTCAATTGCACACTAGTGAAGCTGAGCCAGGCTCTTCAGCTTTGCTGCTTTTGAGCATCTGTGCTCCACTTATGCTCTGTGACATCTCTCGAGGTGGTTTGCCTCGCCCAGGCTGGCAAGTGCCCGCTAGTAGCTAGAGCTGGGCAGGAGAGGGCAGAGAGCACTTCCATCTGACAGCAGGTTGCAGATTGCCTCGGAAAGAGCCGTGTCCTTGGAATGTGCAGCAAATCCTCTTTCTTTGCAAACCGCGGTTAGTGTGCAGTGCAGGTCCACTCTCCCCTTGCCAAATGGAGTGGGAAAGCTTTTCGCTAAGATAGAGACGACTAGAGAGGCAGAAGCGCGGCTCCGGAGCTATCCGGAGGAAAGTGCCGCTTCCCGGCGTCTTTCGGCTTGAAGCGGCGCTCCGGAGCGCTGCGCTGCCGCTCTACTGAGCTGTGCGCGAATTAGCCGCTTCTTCGCCTCCGAGAGGCAGAGATCGCGGTTGCTTGGAAGAGGCGAAGAACGAAGCCGCAAAGAAGCGGGCTTGCGTGCCAAGCCTTCCGACTGCTGGAGGACGGTGGCTGCCGCTCTCCTGCCTGTTGAATTCACTCTCGGCAAGCGAAAGGAAAGTGTTCCAGGACAACTTGCCTGGGTTTTGACTTGGTCCTGATGCGTCCCACCTTGGCAAGTCTTGCTCGTCGCCAGAGGCTCCGAGATGCACAGAAGACGGTGGCAGCTGCTGAAAAGAAGGGCAGCGGTGAGTTTGTCGACAAGCAAGAACATAGGCAGCTGCCTGTGCTTGGGAAGGAGCAGCTGCCTGGTTTTGGCAATTGCCTTCACAGCGCCCAGAAGCCCGGTGCTCTGCTGCTTTGTTTTCCGCAGTCAGTCAATTGCACACTAGTGAAGCTGTGCCAGGCTCTTCAGCTTTGCTGCTTTTGAGCATCTGTGCTCCACTTATGCTCTGTGACATCTCTCGAGGTTGTTTGCCTCGCCCAGGCTGGCAAGTGCCCGCTAGTAGCTAGAGCTGGGCAGGAGAGGGCAGAGAGCACTTCCATCTGACAGCAGGTTGCAGATTGCCTCGGAAAGAGCCGTGTCCTTGGAATGTGCAGCAAATCCTCTTTCTTTGCAAACCGCGGTTAGTGTGCAGTGCAGGTCCACTCTCCCCTTGCCAAATGGAGTGGGAAAGCTTTTCGCTAAGATAGAGACGACTAGAGAGGCAGAAGCGCGGCTCCGGAGCTATCCGGAGGAAAGTGCCGCTTCCCGGCGTCTTTCGGCTTGAAGCGGCGCTCCGGAGCGCTGCGCTGCCGCTCTACTGAGCTGTGCGCGAATTAGCCGCTTCTTCGCCTCCGAGAGGCAGAGATCGCGGTTGCTTGGAAGAGGCGAAGAACGAAGCCGCAAAGAAGCGGGCTTGCGTGCCAAGCCTTCCGACTGCTGGAGGACGGTGGCTGCCGCTCCCCTGCCTCTTGAATTCACTCTCGGCAAGCGAATGGAAAGCGTTCCAGGACAACTTGCCTGCGTTTTGACTTGGTCCTGATGCGTCCCACCTTGGCAAGTCTTGCTCGTTGCCAGAGGCTCCGAGATGCACAGAAGACAGTGGCAGCTGCTGAAAAGAAGGGCAGCGGTGAGTTTGTCGACAAGCAAGAACATAGGCAGCTGCCTGTGCTTGGGAAGGAGCAGCTGCCTGGTTTTGGCAATTGCCTTCACAGCGCCCAGAAGCCCGGTGCTCTGCTGCTTTGTTTTCCGCAGTCAGTCAATTGCACACTAGTGAAGCTGTGCCAGGCTCTTCAGCTTTGCTGCTTTTGAGCATCTGTGCTCCACTTATGCTCTGTGACATCTCTCGAGGTTGTTTGCCTCGGCCAGGCTGGCAAGTGCCCGCTAGTACCTAGAGCTGGGCAGGAGAGGGCAGAGAGCACTTCCATCTGACAGCAGGTTGCAGATTGCCTCGGAAAGAGCCGTGTCCTTGGAATGTGCAGCAAATCCTCTTTCTTTGCAAACCGCGGTTAGTGTGCAGTGCAGGTCCACTCTCCCCTTGCCAAATGGAGTGGGAAAGCTTTTCGCTAAGATAGAGACGACTAGAGAGGCAGAAGCGCGGCTCCGGAGCTATCCGGAGGAAAGTGCCGCTTCCCGGCGTCTTTCGGCTTGAAGCGGCGCTCCGGAGCGCTGCGCTGCCGCTCTACTGAGCTGTGCGCGAATTAGCCGCTTCTTCGCCTCCGAGAGGCAGAGATCGCGGTTGCTTGGAAGAGGCGAAGAACGAAGCCGCAAAGAAGCGGGCTTGCGTGCCAAGCCTTCCGACTGCTGGAGGACGGTGGCTGCCGCTCCCCTGCCTCTTGAATTCACTCTCGGCAAGCGAATGGAAAGCGTTCCAGGACAACTTGCCTGCGTTTTGACTTGGTCCTGATGCGTCCCACCTTGGCAAGTCTTGCTCGTCGCCAGAGGCTCCGAGATGCACAGAAGACGGTGGCAGCTGCTGAAAAGAAGGGCAGCGGTGAGTTTGTCGACAAGCAAGAACATAGGCAGCTGCCTGTGCTTGGGAAGGAGCAGCTGCCTGGTTTTGGCAATTGCCTTCACAGCGCCCAGAAGCCCGGTGCTCTGCTGCTTTGTTTTCCGCAGTCAGTCAATTGCACACTAGTGAAGCTGAGCCAGGCTCTTCAGCTTTGCTGCTTTTGAGCATCTGTGCTCCACTTATGCTCTGTGACATCTCTCGAGGTGGTTTGCCTCGCCCAGGCTGGCAAGTGCCCGCTAGTAGCTAGAGCTGGGCAGGAGAGGGCAGAGAGCACTTCCATCTGACAGCAGGTTGCAGATTGCCTCGGAAAGAGCCGTGTCCTTGGAATGTGCAGCAAATCCTCTTTCTTTGCAAACCGCGGTTAGTGTGCAGTGCAGGTCCACTCTCCCCTTGCCAAATGGAGTGGGAAAGCTTTTCGCTAAGATAGAGACGACTAGAGAGGCAGAAGCGCGGCTCCGGAGCTATCCGGAGGAAAGTGCCGCTTCCCGGCGTCTTTCGGCTTGAAGCGGCGCTCCGGAGCGCTGCGCTGCCGCTCTACTGAGCTGTGCGCGAATTAGCCGCTTCTTCGCCTCCGAGAGGCAGAGATCGCGGTTGCTTGGAAGAGGCGAAGAACGAAGCCGCAAAGAAGCGGGCTTGCGTGCGAAGCCTTCCGACTGCTGGAGGACGGTGGCTGCCGCTCCCCTGCCTCTTGAATTCACTCTCGGCAAGCGAATGGAAAGCGTTCCAGGACAACTTGCCTGGGTTTTGACTTGGTCCTGATGCGTCCCACCTTGGCAAGTCTTGCTCGTCGCCAGAGGCTCCGAGATGCACAGAAGACGGTGGCAGCTGCTGAAAAGAAGGGCAGCGGTGAGTTTGTCGACAAGCAAGAACATAGGCAGCTGCCTGTGCTTGGGAAGGAGCAGCTGCCTGGTTTTGGCAATTGCCTTCACAGCGCCCAGAAGCCCGGTGCTCTGCTGCTTTGTTTTCCGCAGTCAGTCAATTGCACACTAGTGAAGCTGAGCCAGGCTCTTCAGCTTTGCTGCTTTTGAGCATCTGTGCTCCACTTATGCTCTGTGACATCTCTCGAGGTGGTTTGCCTCGGCCAGGCTGGCAAGTGCCCGCTAGTACCTAGAGCTGGGCAGGAGAGGGCAGAGAGCACTTCCATCTGACAGCAGGTTGCAGATTGCCTCGGAAAGAGCCGTGTCCTTGGAATGTGCAGCAAATCCTCTTTCTTTGCAAACCGCGGTTAGTGTGCAGTGCAGGTCCACTCTCCCCTTGCCAAATGGAGTGGGAAAGCTTTTCGCTAAGATAGAGACGACTAGAGAGGCAGAAGCGCGGCTCCGGAGCTATCCGGAGGAAAGTGCCGCTTCCCGGCGTCTTTCGGCTTGAAGCGGCGCTCCGGAGCGCTGCGCTGCCGCTCTACTGAGCTGTGCGCGAATTAGCCGCTTCTTCGCCTCCGAGAGGCAGAGATCGCGGTTGCTTGGAAGAGGCGAAGAACGAAGCCGCAAAGAAGCGGGCTTGCGTGCGAAGCCTTCCGACTGCTGGAGGACGGTGGCTGCCGCTCTCCTGCCTCTTGAATTCACTCTCGGCAAGCGAATGGAAAGCGTTCCAGGACAACTTGCCTGGGTTTTGATTTGGTCCTGATGCGTCCCACCTTGGCAAGTCTTGCTCGTCGCCAGAGGCTGCGAGATGCACAGAAGACGGTGGCAGCTGCTGAAAAGAAGGGCAGCGGTGAGTTTGTCGACAAGCAAGAACATAGGCAGCTGCCTGTGCTTGGGAAGGAGCAGCTGCCTGGTTTTGGCAATTGCCTTCACAGCGCCCAGAAGCCCGGTGCTCTGCTGCTTTGTTTTTCGCAGTCAGTCAATTGCACACTAGTCAAGCTGAGCCAGGCTCTTCAGCTTTGCTGCTTTTGAGCATCTGTGCTCCACTTATGCTCTGTGACATCTCTGGAGGTTGTTTACCTCGGCCAGGCTGGCAAGTGCCCGCTAGTACCTAGAGCTGGGCAGGAGAGGGCAGAGAGCACTTCCATCTGACAGCAGGTTGCAGATTGCCTCGGAAAGAGCCGTGTCCTTGGAATGTGCAGCAAATCCTCTTTCTTTGCAAACCGCGGTTAGTGTGCAGTGCAGGTCCACTCTCCCCTTGCCAAATGGAGTGGGAAAGCTTTTCGCTAAGATAGAGACGACTAGAGAGGCAGAAGCGCGGCTCCGGAGCTATCCGGAGGAAAGTGCCGCTTCCCGGCGTCTTTCGGCTTGAAGCGGCGCTCCGGAGCGCTGCGCTGCCGCTCTACTGAGCTGTGCGCGAATTAGCCGCTTCTTCGCCTCCGAGAGGCAGAGATCGCGGTTGCTTGGAAGAGGCGAAGAACGAAGCCGCAAAGAAGCGGGCTTGCGTGCCAAGCCTTCCGACTGCTGGAGGACGGTGGCTGCCGCTCTCCTGCCTCTTGAATTCACTCTCGGCAAGCGAATGGAAAGCGTTCCAGGACAACTTGCCTGGGTTTTGATTTGGTCCTGATGCGTCCCACCTTGGCAAGTCTTGCTCGTCGCCAGAGGCTCCGAGATGCACAGAAGACGGTGGCAGCTGCTGAAAAGAAGGGCAGCGGTGAGTTTGTCGACAAGCAAGAACATAGGCAGCTGCCTGTGCTTGGGAAGGAGCAGCTGCCTGGTTTTGGCAATTGCCTTCACAGCGCCCAGAAGCCCGGTGCTCTGCTGCTTTGTTTTCCGCAGTCAGTCAATTGCACACTAGTGAAGCTGAGCCAGGCTCTTCAGCTTTGCTGCTTTTGAGCATCTGTGCTCCACTTATGCTCTGTGACATCTCTCGAGGTTGTTTGCCTCGGCCAGGCTGGCAAGTGCCCGCTAGTAGCTAGAGCTGGGCAGGAGAGGGCAGAGAGCACTTCCATCTGACAGCAGGTTGCAGATTGCCTCGGAAAGAGCCGTGTCCTTGGAATGTGCAGCAAATCCTCTTTCTTTGCAAACCGCGGTTAGTGTGCAGTGCAGGTCCACTCTCCCCTTGCCAAATGGAGTGGGAAAGCTTTTCGCTAAGATAGAGACGACTAGAGAGGCAGAAGCGCGGCTCCGGAGCTATCCGGAGGAAAGTGCCGCTTCCCGGCGTCTTTCGGCTTGAAGCGGCGCTCCGGAGCGCTGCGCTGCCGCTCTACTGAGCTGTGCGCGAATTAGCCGCTTCTTCGCCTCCGAGAGGCAGAGATCGCGGTTGCTTGGAAGAGGCGAAGAACGAAGCCGCAAAGAAGCGGGCTTGCGTGCGAAGCCTTCCGACTGCTGGAGGACGGTGGCTGCCGCTCCCCTGCCTCTTGAATTCACTCTCGGCAAGCGAATGGAAAGCGTTCCAGGACAACTTGCCTGGGTTTTGACTTGGTCCTGATGCGTCCCACCTTGGCAAGTCTTGCTCGTCGCCAGAGGCTCCGAGATGCACAGAAGACGGTGGCAGCTGCTGAAAAGAAGGGCAGCGGTGAGTTTGTCGACAAGCAAGAACATAGGCAGCTGCCTGTGCTTGGGAAGGAGCAGCTGCCTGGTTTTGGCAATTGCCTTCACAGCGCCCAGAAGCCCGGTGCTCTGCTGCTTTGTTTTCCGCAGTCAGTCAATTGCACACTAGTGAAGCTGAGCCAGGCTCTTCAGCTTTGCTGCTTTTGAGCATCTGTGCTCCACTTATGCTCTGTGACATCTCTCGAGGTGGTTTGCCTCGGCCAGGCTGGCAAGTGCCCGCTAGTAGCTAGAGCTGGGCAGGAGAGGGCAGAGAGCACTTCCATCTGACAGCAGGTTGCAGATTGCCTCGGAAAGAGCCGTGTCCTTGGAATGTGCAGCAAATCCTCTTTCTTTGCAAACCGCGGTTAGTGTGCAGTGCAGGTCCACTCTCCCCTTGCCAAATGGAGTGGGAAAGCTTTTCGCTAAGATAGAGACGACTAGAGAGGCAGAAGCGCGGCTCCGGAGCTATCCGGAGGAAAGTGCCGCTTCCCGGCGTCTTTCGGCTTGAAGCGGCGCTCCGGAGCGCTGCGCTGCCGCTCTACTGAGCTGTGCGCGAATTAGCCGCTTCTTCGCCTCCGAGAGGCAGAGATCGCGGTTGCTTGGAAGAGGCGAAGAACGAAGCCGCAAAGAAGCGGGCTTGCGTGCGAAGCCTTCCGACTGCTGGAGGACGGTGGCTGCCGCTCCCCTGCCTCTTGAATTCACTCTCGGCAAGCGAATGGAAAGCGTTCCAGGACAACTTGCCTGGGTTTTGACTTGGTCCTGATGCGTCCCACCTTGGCAAGTCTTGCTCGTCGCCAGAGGCTCCGAGATGCACAGAAGACGGTGGCAGCTGCTGAAAAGAAGGGCAGCGGTGAGTTTGTCGACAAGCAAGAACATAGGCAGCTGCCTGTGCTTGGGAAGGAGCAGCTGCCTGGTTTTGGCAATTGCCTTCACAGCGCCCAGAAGCCCGGTGCTCTGCTGCTTTGTTTTCCGCAGTCAGTCAATTGCACACTAGTGAAGCTGAGCCAGGCTCTTCAGCTTTGCTGCTTTTGAGCATCTGTGCTCCACTTATGCTCTGTGACATCTCTCGAGGTGGTTTGCCTCGGCCAGGCTGGCAAGTGCCCGCTAGTAGCTAGAGCTGGGCAGGAGAGGGCAGAGAGCACTTCCATCTGACAGCAGGTTGCAGATTGCCTCGGAAAGAGCCGTGTCCTTGGAATGTGCAGCAAATCCTCTTTCTTTGCAAACCGCGGTTAGTGTGCAGTGCAGGTCCACTCTCCCCTTGCCAAATGGAGTGGGAAAGCTTTTCGCTAAGATAGAGACGACTAGAGAGGCAGAAGCGCGGCTCCGGAGCTATCCGGAGGAAAGTGCCGCTTCCCGGCGTCTTTCGGCTTGAAGCGGCGCTCCGGAGCGCTGCGCTGCCGCTCTACTGAGCTGTGCGCGAATTAGCCGCTTCTTCGCCTCCGAGAGGCAGAGATCGCGGTTGCTTGGAAGAGGCGAAGAACGAAGCCGCAAAGAAGCGGGCTTGCGTGCCAAGCCTTCCGACTGCTGGAGGACGGTGGCTGCCGCTCTCCTGCCTCTTGAATTCACTCTCGGCAAGCGAATGGAAAGCGTTCCAGGACAACTTGCCTGCGTTTTGATTTGGTCCTGATGCGTCCCACCTTGGCAAGTCTTGCTCGTCGCCAGAGGCTGCGAGATGCACAGAAGACGGTGGCAGCTGCTGAAAAGAAGGGCAGCGGTGAGTTTGTCGACAAGCAAGAACATAGGCAGCTGCCTGTGCTTGGGAAGGAGCAGCTGCCTGGTTTTGGCAATTGCCTTCACAGCGCCCAGAAGCCCGGTGCTCTGCTGCTTTGTTTTTCGCAGTCAGTCAATTGCACACTAGTCAAGCTGAGCCAGGCTCTTCAGCTTTGCTGCTTTTGAGCATCTGTGCTCCACTTATGCTCTGTGACATCTCTGGAGGTTGTTTACCTCGGCCAGGCTGGCAAGTGCCCGCTAGTACCTAGAGCTGGGCAGGAGAGGGCAGAGAGCACTTCCATCTGACAGCAGGTTGCAGATTGCCTCGGAAAGAGCCGTGTCCTTGGAATGTGCAGCAAATCCTCTTTCTTTGCAAACCGCGGTTAGTGTGCAGTGCAGGTCCACTCTCCCCTTGCCAAATGGAGTGGGAAAGCTTTTCGCTAAGATAGAGACGACTAGAGAGGCAGAAGCGCGGCTCCGGAGCTATCCGGAGGAAAGTGCCGCTTCCCGGCGTCTTTCGGCTTGAAGCGGCGCTCCGGAGCGCTGCGCTGCCGCTCTACTGAGCTGTGCGCGAATTAGCCGCTTCTTCGCCTCCGAGAGGCAGAGATCGCGGTTGCTTGGAAGAGGCGAAGAACGAAGCCGCAAAGAAGCGGGCTTGCGTGCGAAGCCTTCCGACTGCTGGAGGACGGTGGCTGCCGCTCTCCTGCCTCTTGAATTCACTCTCGGCAAGCGAATGGAAAGCGTTCCAGGACAACTTGCCTGGGTTTTGACTTGGTCCTGATGCCTCCCACCTTGGCAAGTCTTGCTCATCGCCAGAGGCTCCGAGATGCACCGAAGACGGTGGCAGCTGCTGAAAAGAAGGGCAGCGGTGAGTTTGTCGACAAGCAAGAACATAGGCAGCTGCCTGTGCTTGGGAAGGAGCAGCTGCCTGGTTTTGGCAATTGCCTTCACAGCGCCCAGAAGCCCGGTGCTCTGCTGCTTTGTTTTCCGCAGTCAGTCAATTGCACACTAGTGAAGCTGAGCCAGGCTCTTCAGCTTTGCTGCTTTTGAGCATCTGTGCTCCACTTATGCTCTGTGACATCTCTCGAGGTGGTTTGCCTCGCCCAGGCTGGCAAGTGCCCGCTAGTAGCTAGAGCTGGGCAGGAGAGGGCAGAGAGCACTTCCATCTGACAGCAGGTTGCAGATTGCCTCGGAAAGAGCCGTGTCCTTGGAATGTGCAGCAAATCCTCTTTCTTTGCAAACCGCGGTTAGTGTGCAGTGCAGGTCCACTCTCCCCTTGCCAAATGGAGTGGGAAAGCTTTTCGCTAAGATAGAGACGACTAGAGA
Organism: Anomalospiza imberbis; assembly: GCF_031753505.1. Classification (NCBI taxonomy): domain Eukaryota; kingdom Metazoa; phylum Chordata; class Aves; order Passeriformes; family Viduidae; genus Anomalospiza; species Anomalospiza imberbis. The sequence goes on from NW_027100231.1 coordinate 39,626, forward strand.
GGCAGAAGCGCGGCTCCGGAGCTATCCGGAGGAAAGTGCCGCTTCCCGGCGTCTTTCGGCTTGAAGCGGCGCTCCGGAGCGCTGCGCTGCCGCTCTACTGAGCTGTGCGCGAATTAGCCGCTTCTTCGCCTCCGAGAGGCAGAGATCGCGGTTGCTTGGAAGAGGCGAAGAACGAAGCCGCAAAGAAGCGGGCTTGCGTGCGAAGCCTTCCGACTGCTGGAGGACGGTGGCTGCCGCTCCCCTGCCTGTTGAATTCACTCTCGGCAAGCGAAAGGAAAGTGTTCCAGGACAACTTGCCTGGGTTTTGACTTGGTCCTGATGCGTCCCACCTTGGCAAGTCTTGCTCGTCGCCAGAGGCTCCGAGATGCACAGAAGACGGTGGCAGCTGCTGAAAAGAAGGGCAGCGGTGAGTTTGTCGACAAGCAAGAACATAGGCAGCTGCCTGTGCTTGGGAAGGAGCAGCTGCCTGGTTTTGGCAATTGCCTTCACAGCGCCCAGAAGCCCGGTGCTCTGCTGCTTTGTTTTCCGCAGTCAGTCAATTGCACACTAGTGAAGCTGAGCCAGGCTCTTCAGCTTTGCTGCTTTTGAGCATCTGTGCTCCACTTATGCTCTGTGACATCTCTCGAGGTTGTTTGCCTCGGCCAGGCTGGCAAGTGCCCGCTAGTACCTAGAGCTGGGCAGGAGAGGGCAGAGAGCACTTCCATCTGACAGCAGGTTGCAGATTGCCTCGGAAAGAGCCGTGTCCTTGGAATGTGCAGCAAATCCTCTTTCTTTGCAAACCGCGGTTAGTGTGCAGTGCAGGTCCACTCTCCCCCTTGCCAAATGGAGTGGGAAAGCTTTTCGCTAAGATAGAGACGACTAGAGAGGCAGAAGCGCGGCTCCGGAGCTATCCGGAGGAAAGTGCCGCTTCCCGGCGTCTTTCGGCTTGAAGCGGCGCTCCGGAGCGCTGCACTGCCGCTCTACTGAGCTGTGCGCGAATTAGCCGCTTCTTCGCCTCCGAGAGGCAGAGATCGCGGTTGCTTGGAAGAGGCGAAGAACGAAGCCGCAAAGAAGCGGGCTTGCGTGCGAAGCCTTCCGACTGCTGGAGGACGGTGGCTGCCGCTCTCCTGCCTCTTGAATTCACTCTCGGCAAGCGAAAGGAAAGTGTTCCAGGACAACTTGCCTGGGTTTTGACTTGGTCCTGATGCGTCCCACCTTGGCAAGTCTTGCTCGTCGCCAGAGGCTCCGAGATGCACAGAAGACGGTGGCAGCTGCTGAAAAGAAGGGCAGCGGTGAGTTTGTCGACAAGCAAGAACATAGGCAGCTGCCTGTGCTTGGGAAGGAGCAGCTGCCTGGTTTTGGCAATTGCCTTCACAGCGCCCAGAAGTCCGGTGCTCTGCTGCTTTGTTTTTCGCAGTCAGTCAATTGCACACTAGTCAAGCTGAGCCAGGCTCTTCAGCTTTGCTGCTTTTGAGCATCTGTGCTCCACTTATGCTCTGTGACATCTCTCGAGGTGGTTTGCCTCGCCCAGGCTGGCAAGTGCCCGCTAGTAGCTAGAGCTGGGCAGGAGAGGGCAGAGAGCACTTCCATCTGACAGCAGGTTGCAGATTGCCTCGGAAAGAGCCGTGTCCTTGGAATGTGCAGCAAATCCTCTTTCTTTGCAAACCGCGGTTAGTGTGCAGTGCAGGTCCACTCTCCCCTTGCCAAATGGAGTGGGAAAGCTTTTCGCTAAGATAGAGACGACTAGAGAGGCAGAAGCGCGGCTCCGGAGCTATCCGGAGGAAAGTGCCGCTTCCCGGCGTCTTTCGGCTTGAAGCGGCGCTCCGGAGCGCTGCGCTGCCGCTCTACTGAGCTGTGCGCGAATTAGCCGCTTCTTCGCCTCCGAGAGGCAGAGATCGCGGTTGCTTGGAAGAGGCGAAGAACGAAGCCGCAAAGAAGCGGGCTTGCGTGCCAAGCCTTCCGACTGCTGGAGGACGGTGGCTGCCGCTCCCCTGCCTCTTGAATTCACTCTCGGCAAGCGAATGGAAAGCGTTCCAGGACAACTTGCCTGGGTTTTGACTTGGTCCTGATGCGTCCCACCTTGGCAAGTCTTGCTCGTCGCCAGAGGCTCCGAGATGCACAGAAGACGGTGGCAGCTGCTGAAAAGAAGGGCAGCGGTGAGTTTGTCGACAAGCAAGAACATAGGCAGCTGCCTGTGCTTGGGAAGGAGCAGCTGCCTGGTTTTGGCAATTGCCTTCACAGCGCCCAGAAGCCCGGTGCTCTGCTGCTTTGTTTTCCGCAGTCAGTCAATTGCACACTAGTGAAGCTGAGCCAGGCTCTTCAGCTTTGCTGCTTTTGAGCATCTGTGCTCCACTTAGGCTCTGTGACATCTCTCGAGGTGGTTTGCCTCGGCCAGGCTGGAAAGTGCCCGCTAGTAGCTAGAGCTGGGCAGGAGAGGGCAGAGAGCACTTCCATCTGACAGCAGGTTGCAGATTGCCTCGGAAAGAGCCGTGTCCTTGGAATGTGCAGCAAATCCTCTTTCTTTGCAAACCGCGGTTAGTGTGCAGTGCAGGTCCACTCTCCCCTTGCCAAATGGAGTGGGAAAGCTTTTCGCTAAGATAGAGACGACTAGAGAGGCAGAAGCGCGGCTCCGGAGCTATCCGGAGGAAAGTGCCGCTTCCCGGCGTCTTTCGGCTTGAAGCGGCGCTCCGGAGCGCTGCGCTGCCGCTCTACTGAGCTGTGCGCGAATTAGCCGCTTCTTCGCCTCCGAGAGGCAGAGATCGCGGTTGCTTGGAAGAGGCGAAGAACGAAGCCGCAAAGAAGCGGGCTTGCGTGCGAAGCCTTCCGACTGCTGGAGGACGGTGGCTGCCGCTCTCCTGCCTGTTGAATTCACTCTCGGCAAGCGAAAGGAAAGTGTTCCAGGACAACTTGCCTGGGTTTTGACTTGGTCCTGATGCGTCCCACCTTGGCAAGTCTTGCTCGTCGCCAGAGGCTCCGAGATGCACAGAAGACGGTGGCAGCTGCTGAAAAGAAGGGCAGCGGTGAGTTTGTCGACAAGCAAGAACATAGGCAGCTGCCTGTGCTTGGGAAGGAGCAGCTGCCTGGTTTTGGCAATTGCCTTCACAGCGCCCAGAAGCCCGGTGCTCTGCTGCTTTGTTTTTCGCAGTCAGTCAATTGCACACTAGTCAAGCTGAGCCAGGCTCTTCAGCTTTGCTGCTTTTGAGCATCTGTGCTCCACTTATGCTCTGTGACATCTCTCGAGGTGGTTTGCCTCGGCCAGGCTGGCAAGTGCCCGCTAGTAGCTAGAGCTGGGCAGGAGAGGGCAGAGAGCACTTCCATCTGACAGCAGGTTGCAGATTGCCTCGGAAAGAGCCGTGTCCTTGGAATGTGCAGCAAATCCTCTTTCTTTGCAAACCGCGGTTAGTGTGCAGTGCAGGTCCACTCTCCCCTTGCCAAATGGAGTGGGAAAGCTTTTCGCTAAGATAGAGACGACTAGAGAGGCAGAAGCGCGGCTCCGGAGCTATCCGGAGGAAAGTGCCGCTTCCCGGCGTCTTTCGGCTTGAAGCGGCGCTCCGGAGCGCTGCGCTGCCGCTCTACTGAGCTGTGCGCGAATTAGCCGCTTCTTCGCCTCCGAGAGGCAGAGATCGCGGTTGCTTGGAAGAGGCGAAGAACGAAGCCGCAAAGAAGCGGGCTTGCGTGCGAAGCCTTCCGACTGCTGGAGGACGGTGGCTGCCGCTCTCCTGCCTCTTGAATTCACTCTCGGCAAGCGAAAGGAAAGTGTTCCAGGACAACTTGCCTGGGTTTTGACTTGGTCCTGATGCGTCCCACCTTGGCAAGTCTTGCTCGTCGCCAGAGGCTCCGAGATGCACAGAAGACGGTGGCAGCTGCTGAAAAGAAGGGCAGCGGGTGAGTTTGTCGACAAGCAAGAACATAGGCAGCTGCCTGTGCTTGGGAAGGAGCAGCTGCCTGGTTTTGGCAATTGCCTTCACAGCGCCCAGAAGTCCGGTGCTCTGCTGCTTTGTTTTTCGCAGTCAGTCAATTGCACACTAGTGAAGCTGAGCCAGGCTCTTCAGCTTTGCTGCTTTTGAGCATCTGTGCTCCACTTATGCTCTGTGACATCTCTCGAGGTGGTTTGCCTCGCCCAGGCTGGCAAGTGCCCGCTAGTAGCTAGAGCTGGGCAGGAGAGGGCAGAGAGCACTTCCATCTGACAGCAGGTTGCAGATTGCCTCGGAAAGAGCCGTGTCCTTGGAATGTGCAGCAAATCCTCTTTCTTTGCAAACCGCGGTTAGTGTGCAGTGCAGGTCCACTCTCCCCTTGCCAAATGGAGTGGGAAAGCTTTTCGCTAAGATAGAGACGACTAGAGAGGCAGAAGCGCGGCTCCGGAGCTATCCGGAGGAAAGTGCCGCTTCCCGGCGTCTTTCGGCTTGAAGCGGCGCTCCGGAGCGCTGCGCTGCCGCTCTACTGAGCTGTGCGCGAATTAGCCGCTTCTTCGCCTCCGAGAGGCAGAGATCGCGGTTGCTTGGAAGAGGCGAAGAACGAAGCCGCAAAGAAGCGGGCTTGCGTGCGAAGCCTTCCGACTGCTGGAGGACGGTGGCTGCCGCTCTCCTGCCTCTTGAATTCACTCTCGGCAAGCGAATGGAAAGCGTTCCAGGACAACTTGCCTGGGTTTTGACTTGGTCCTGATGCGTCCCACCTTGGCAAGTCTTGCTCGTCGCCAGAGGCTCCGAGATGCACAGAAGACGGTGGCAGCTGCTGAAAAGAAGGGCAGCGGTGAGTTTGTCGACAAGCAAGAACATAGGCAGCTGCCTGTGCTTGGGAAGGAGCAGCTGCCTGGTTTTGGCAATTGCCTTCACAGCGCCCAGAAGCCCGGTGCTCTGCTGCTTTGTTTTCCGCAGTCAGTCAATTGCACACTAGTGAAGCTGAGCCAGGCTCTTCAGCTTTGCTGCTTTTGAGCATCTGTGCTCCACTTAGGCTCTGTGACATCTCTCGAGGTGGTTTTCCTCGGCCAGGCTGGAAAGTGCCCGCTAGTAGCTAGAGCTGGGCAGGAGAGGGCAGAGAGCACTTCCATCTGACAGCAGGTTGCAGATTGCCTCGGAAAGAGCCGTGTCCTTGGAATGTGCAGCAAATCCTCTTTCTTTGCAAACCGCGGTTAGTGTGCAGTGCAGGTCCACTCTCCCCTTGCCAAATGGAGTGGGAAAGCTTTTCGCTAAGATAGAGACGACTAGAGAGGCAGAAGCGCGGCTCCGGAGCTATCCGGAGGAAAGTGCCGCTTCCCGGCGTCTTTCGGCTTGAAGCGGCGCTCCGGAGCGCTGCACTGCCGCTCTACTGAGCTGTGCGCGAATTAGCCGCTTCTTCGCCTCCGAGAGGCAGAGATCGCGGTTGCTTGGAAGAGGCGAAGAACGAAGCCGCAAAGAAGCGGGCTTGCGTGCGAAGCCTTCCGACTGCTGGAGGACGGTGGCTGCCGCTCTCCTGCCTCTTGAATTCACTCTCGGCAAGCGAAAGGAAAGTGTTCCAGGACAACTTGCCTGGGTTTTGACTTGGTCCTGATGCGTCCCACCTTGGCAAGTCTTGCTCGTCGCCAGAGGCTCCGAGATGCACAGAAGACGGTGGCAGCTGCTGAAAAGAAGGGCAGCGGTGAGTTTGTCGACAAGCAAGAACATAGGCAGCTGCCTGTGCTTGGGAAGGAGCAGCTGCCTGGTTTTGGCAATTGCCTTCACAGCGCCCAGAAGCCCGGTGCTCTGCTGCTTTGTTTTTCGCAGTCAGTCAATTGCACACTAGTCAAGCTGAGCCAGGCTCTTCAGCTTTGCTGCTTTGGAGCATCTGTGCTCCACTTATGCTCTGTGACATCTCTCGAGGTGGTTTGCCTCGCCCAGGCTGGCAAGTGCCCGCTAGTAGCTAGAGCTGGGCAGGAGAGGGCAGAGAGCACTTCCATCTGACAGCAGGTTGCAGATTGCCTCGGAAAGAGCCGTGTCCTTGGAATGTGCAGCAAATCCTCTTTCTTTGCAAACCGCGGTTAGTGTGCAGTGCAGGTCCACTCTCCCCTTGCCAAATGGAGTGGGAAAGCTTTTCGCTAAGATAGAGACGACTAGAGAGGCAGAAGCGCGGCTCCGGAGCTATCCGGAGGAAAGTGCCGCTTCCCGGCGTCTTTCGGCTTGAAGCGGCGCTCCGGAGCGCTGCGCTGCCGCTCTACTGAGCTGTGCGCGAATTAGCCGCTTCTTCGCCTCCGAGAGGCAGAGATCGCGGTTGCTTGGAAGAGGCGAAGAACGAAGCCGCAAAGAAGCGGGCTTGCGTGCCAAGCCTTCCGACTGCTGGAGGACGGTGGCTGCCGCTCTCCTGCCTCTTGAATTCACTCTCGGCAAGCGAAAGGAAAGTGTTCCAGGACAACTTGCCTGGGTTTTGACTTGGTCCTGATGCGTCCCACCTTGGCAAGTCTTGCTCGTCGCCAGAGGCTCCGAGATGCACAGAAGACGGTGGCAGCTGCTGAAAAGAAGGGCAGCGGTGAGTTTGTCGACAAGCAAGAACATAGGCAGCTGCCTGTGCTTGGGAAGGAGCAGCTGCCTGGTTTTGGCAATTGCCTTCACAGCGCCCAGAAGCCCGGTGCTCTGCTGCTTTGTTTTCCGCAGTCAGTCAATTGCACACTAGTGAAGCTGAGCCAGGCTCTTCAGCTTTGCTGCTTTTGAGCATCTGTGCTCCACTTATGCTCTGTGACATCTCTCGAGGTGGTTTGCCTCGGCCAGGCTGGCAAGTGCCCGCTAGTACCTAGAGCTGGGCAGGAGAGGGCAGAGAGCACTTCCATCTGACAGCAGGTTGCAGATTGCCTCGGAAAGAGCCGTGTCCTTGGAATGTGCATCCTCTTTCTTTGCAAACCGCGGTTAGTGTGCAGTGCAGGTGCGCTCTCCCCTTGCCAACTGGAGTGGGAAAGCTTTTCGCTAAGCTAGAGATGACTAGAGAAGCAGAAGCGCGGCTCCGGAGCTATCCGGAGGAAAGTGCCGCTTCCCGGCGTCTTTCGGCTTGAAGCGGCGCTCCGGAGCGCTGCGCTGCCGCTCTACTGAGCTGTGCGCGAATTAGCCGCTTCTTCGCCTCCGAGAAGCAGAGATCGCGGTTGCTTGGAAGAGGCGAAGAACGAAGCCGCAAAGAAGCGGGCTTGTGTGCCAAGCCTTCCGACTGCTGGAGGACGGTGGCTGCCGCTCTCCTGCCTCTTGAATTCACTCTCGGCAAGCGAATGGAAAGCGTTCCAGGACAACTTGCCTGGGTTTTGACTTGGTCCTGATGCGTCCCACCTTGGCAAGTCTTGCTCGTCGCCAGAGGCTCCGAGATGCACAGAAGACGGTGGCAGCTGCTGAAAAGAAGGGCAGCGGTGAGGTTGTCGACAAGCAAGAACATAGACAGCTGCCAGTTCTTGGGAAGGAGCAGCTGCCTGGTTTTGGCAATTGCCTTCACAGCGCCCAGAAGCCCGGTGCTCTGCTGCTTTGTTTTTCGCAGTCAGTCAATTGCACACTAGTGAAGCCGAGCCAGGCTCTTCAGCTTTGCTGCTTTTGAGCATCTGTGCTCCACTTATGCTCTGTGACATCTCTGGAGGTTGTTTGCCTCGCCCAGGCTGGAAAGTGCCCGCTAGTACCTAGAGCTGGGAGGAGAGGGCAGAGAGCACTTCCATCTGACAGCAGGTTGCAGATTGCCTCGGAAAGAGCCGTGTCCTTGGAATGTGCAGCAAATCCTCTTTCTTTGCAAACCGCGGTTAGTGTGCAGTGCAGGTACGCTCTCCCCTTGCCAACTGGAGTGGGAAAGCTTTTCGCTAAGCTAGAGATGACTAGAGAAGCAGAAGCGCGGCTCCGGAGCTATCCGGAGGAAAGTGCCGCTTCCCGGCGTCTTTCGGCTTGAAGCGGCGCTCCGGAGCGCTGCGCTGCCGCTCTACTGAGCTGTGCGCGAATTAGCCGCTTCTTCGCCTCCGAGAAGCAGAGATCGCGGTTGCTTGGAAGAGGCGAAGAACGAAGCCGCAAAGAAGCGGGCTTGTGTGCCAAGCCTTCCGACTGCTGGAGGACGGTGGCTGCCGCTCTCCTGCCTGTTGAATTCACTCTCGGCAAGCGAATGGAAAGCCTTCCAGGACAACTTGCCTGGGTTTTGACTTGGTCCTGATGCGTCCCACCTTGGCAAGTCTTGCTCGTCGCCAGAGGCTGCGAGATGCACAGAAGACGGTGGCAGCTGCTGAAAAGAAGGGCAGCGGTGAGTTTGTCGACAAGCAAGAACATAGGCAGCTGCCTGTGCTTGGGAAGGAGCAGCTGCCTGGTTTTGGCAATTGCCTTCACAGCGCCCAGAAGCCCGGTGCTCTGCTGCTTTGTTTTTCGCAGTCAGTCAATTGCACACTAGTGAAGCTGAGCCAGGCTCTTCAGCTTTGCTGCTTTTGAGCATCTGTGCTCCACTTATGCTCTGTGACATCTCTGGAGGTTGTTTGCCTCGGCCAGGCTGGAAAGTGCCCGCTAGTACCTAGAGCTGGGCAGGAGAGGGCAGAGAGCACTTCCATCTGACAGCAGGTTGCAGATTGCCTCGGAAAGAGCCGTGTCCTTGGAATGTGCAGCAAATCCTCTTTCTTTGCAAACCGCGGTTAGTGTGCAGTGCAGGTACGCTCTCCCCTTGCCAACTGGAGTGGGAAAGCTTTTCGCTAAGCTAGAGATGACTAGAGAAGCAGAAGCGCGGCTCCGGAGCTATCCGGAGGAAAGTGCCGCTTCCCGGCGTCTTTCGGCTTGAAGCGGCGCTCCGGAGCGCTGCGCTGCCGCTCTACTGAGCTGTGCGCGAATTAGCCGCTTCTTCGCCTCCGAGAAGCAGAGATCGCGGTTGCTTGGAAGAGGCGAAGAACGAAGCCGCAAAGAAGCGGGCTTGTGTGCCAAGCCTTCCGACTGCTGGAGGACGGTGGCTGCCGCTCTCCTGCCTCTTGAATTCACTCTCGGCAAGCGAATGGAAAGCGTTCCAGGACAACTTGCCTGGGTTTTGACTTGGTCCTGATGCGTCCCACCTTGGCAAGTCTTGCTCGTCGCCAGAGGCTCCGAGATGCACAGAAGACGGTGGCAGCTGCTGAAAAGAAGGGCAGCGGTGAGTTTGTCGACAAGCAAGAACATAGGCAGCTGCCTGTGCTTGGGAAGGAGCAGCTGCCTGGTTTTGGCAATTGCCTTCACAGCGCCCAGAAGCCCGGTGCTCTGCTGCTTTGTTTTTCGCAGTCAGTCAATTGCACACTAGTGAAGCTGAGCCAGGCTCTTCAGCTTTGCTGCTTTTGAGCATCTGTGCTCCACTTATGCTCTGTGACATCTCTGGAGGTTGTTTGCCTCGGCCAGGCTGGAAAGTGCCCGCTAGTACCTAGAGCTGGGCAGGAGAGGGCAGAGAGCACTTCCATCTGACAGCAGGTTGCAGATTGCCTCGGAAAGAGCCGTGTCCTTGGAATGTGCAGCAAATCCTCTTTCTTTGCAAACCGCGGTTAGTGTGCAGTGCAGGTACGCTCTCCCCTTGCCAACTGGAGTGGGAAAGCTTTTCGCTAAGCTAGAGATGACTAGAGAAGCAGAAGCGCGGCTCCGGAGCTATCCGGAGGAAAGTGCCGCTTCCCGGCGTCTTTCGGCTTGAAGCGGCGCTCCGGAGCGCTCCGCTGCCGCTCTACTGAGCTGTGCGCGAATTAGCCGCTTCTTCGCCTCCGAGAAGCAGAGATCGCGGTTGCTTGGAAGAGGCGAAGAACGAAGCCGCAAAGAAGCGGGCTTGTGTGCCAAGCCTTCCGACTGCTGGAGGACGGTGGCTGCCGCTCTCCTGCCTCTTGAATTCACTCTCGGCAAGCGAATGGAAAGCGTTCCAGGACAACTTGCCTGGGTTTTGACTTGGTCCTGATGCCTCCCACCTTGGCAAGTCTTGCTCGTCGCCAGAGGCTCCGAGATGCACAGAAGACGGTGGCAGCTGCTGAAAAGAAGGGCAGCGGTGAGTTTGTCGACAAGCAAGAACATAGGCAGCTGCCTGTGCTTGGGAAGGAGCAGCTGCCTGGTTTTGGCAATTGCCTTCACAGCGCCCAGAAGCCCGGTGCTCTGCTGCTTTGTTTTTCGCAGTCAGTCAATTGCACACTAGTGAAGCTGAGCCAGGCTCTTCAGCTTTGCTGCTTTTGAGCATCTGTGCTCCACTTATGCTCTGTGACATCTCTGGAGGTTGTTTGCCTCGGCCAGGCTGGAAAGTGCCCGCTAGTACCTAGAGCTGGGCAGGAGAGGGCAGAGAGCACTTCCATCTGACAGCAGGTTGCAGATTGCCTCGGAAAGAGCCGTGTCCTTGGAATGTGCAGCAAATCCTCTTTCTTTGCAAACCGCGGTTAGTGTGCAGTGCAGGTACGCTCTCCCCTTGCCAACTGGAGTGGGAAAGCTTTTCGCTAAGCTAGAGATGACTAGAGAAGCAGAAGCGCGGCTCCGGAGCTATCCGGAGGAAAGTGCCGCTTCCCGGCGTCTTTCGGCTTGAAGCGGCGCTCCGGAGCGCTGCGCTGCCGCTCTACTGAGCTGTGCGCGAATTAGCCGCTTCTTCGCCTCCGAGAAGCAGAGATCGCGGTTGCTTGGAAGAGGCGAAGAACGAAGCCGCAAAGAAGCGGGCTTGTGTGCCAAGCCTTCCGACTGCCAGAGGACGGTGGCTGCCGCTCTCCTGCCTCTTGAATTCACTCTCGGCAAGCGAATGGAAAGCGTTCCAGGACAACTTGCCTGGGTTTTGACTTGGTCCTGATGCCTCCCACCTTGGCAAGTCTTGCTCGTCGCCAGAGGCTGCGAGATGCACAGAAGACGGTGGCAGCTGCTGAAAAGAAGGGCAGCGGTGAGTTTGTCGACAAGCAAGAACATAGGCAGCTGCCTGTGCTTGGGAAGGAGCAGCTGCCTGGTTTTGGCAATTGCCTTCACAGCGCCCAGAAGCCCGGTGCTCTGCTGCTTTGTTTTTCGCAGTCAGTCAATTGCACACTAGTGAAGCTGAGCCAGGCTCTTCAGCTTTGCTGCTTTTGAGCATCTGTGCTCCACTTATGCTCTGTGACATCTCTGGAGGTTGTTTGCCTCGGCCAGGCTGGAAAGTGCCCGCTAGTACCTAGAGCTGGGAGGAGAGGGCATAGAGCACTTCCATCTGACAGCAGGTTGCAGATTGCCTCGGAAAGAGCCGTGTCCTTGGAATGTGCAGCAAATCCTCTTTCTTTGCAAACCGCGGTTAGTGTGCAGTGCAGGTACTCTCTCCCCTTGCCAACTGGAGTGGGAAAGCTTTTCGCTAAGCTAGAGATGACTAGAGAAGCAGAAGCGCGGCTCCGGAGCTATCCGGAGGAAAGTGCCGCTTCCCGGCGTCTTTCGGCTTGAAGCGGCGCTCCGGAGCGCTCCGCTGGCGCTCTACTGAGCTGTGCGCGAATTAGCCGCTTCTTCGCCTCCGAGAAGCAGAGATCGCGGTTGCTTGGAAGAGGCGAAGAACGAAGCCGCAAAGAAGCGGGCTTGTGTGCCAAGCCTTCCGACTGCTGGAGGACGGTGGCTGCCGCTCTCCTGCCTCTTGAATTCACTCTCGGCAAGCGAATGGAAAGCGTTCCAGGACAACTTGCCTGGGTTTTGACTTGGTCCTGATGCGTCCCACCTTGGCAAGTCTTGCTCGTCGCCAGAGGCTCCGAGATGCACAGAAGACGGTGGCAGCTGCTGAAAAGAAGGGCAGCGGTGAGTTTGTCGACAAGCAAGAACATAGGCAGCTGCCTGTGCTTGGGAAGGAGCAGCTGCCTGGTTTTGGCAATTGCCTTCACAGCGCCCAGAAGCCCGGTGCTCTGCTGCTTTGTTTTTCGCAGTCAGTCAATTGCACACTAGTGAAGCTGAGCCAGGCTCTTCAGCTTTGCTGCTTTTGAGCATCTGTGCTCCACTTATGCTCTGTGACATCTCTGGAGGTTGTTTGCCTCGGCCAGGCTGGAAAGTGCCCGCTAGTACCTAGAGCTGGGCAGGAGAGGGCAGAGAGCACTTCCATCTGACAGCAGGTTGCAGATTGCCTCGGAAAGAGCCGTGTCCTTGGAATGTGCAGCAAATCCTCTTTCTTTGCAAACCGCGGTTAGTGTGCAGTGCAGGTGCGCTCTCCCCTTGCCAAATGGAGTGGGAAAGCTTTTCGCTAAGCTAGAGATGACTAGAGAAGCAGAAGCGCGGCTCCGGAGCTATCCGGAGGAAAGTGCCGCTTCCCGGCGTCTTTCGGCTTGAAGCGGCGCTCCGGAGCGCTGCGCTGCCGCTCTACTGAGCTGTGCGCGAATTAGCCGCTTCTTCGCCTCCGAGAAGCAGAGATCGCGGTTGCTTGGAAGAGGCGAAGAACGAAGCCGCAAAGAAGCGGGCTTGTGTGCCAAGCCTTCCGACTGCTGGAGGACGGTGGCTGCCGCTCTCCTGCCTCTTGAATTCACTCTCGGCAAGCGAATGGAAAGCGTTCCAGGACAACTTGCCTGGGTTTTGACTTGGTCCTGATGCGTCCCACCTTGGCAAGTCTTGCTCGTCGCCAGAGGCTGCGAGATGCACAGAAGACGGTGGCAGCTGCTGAAAAGAAGGGCAGCGGTGAGTTTGTCGACAAGCAAGAACATAGGCAGCTGCCTGTGCTTGGGAAGGAGCAGCTGCCTGGTTTTGGCAATTGCCTTCACAGCGCCCAGAAGCCCGGTGCTCTGCTGCTTTGTTTTTCGCAGTCAGTCAATTGCACACTAGTGAAGCCGAGCCAGGCTCTTCAGCTTTGCTGCTTTTGAGCATCTGTGCTCCACTTATGCTCTGTGACATCTCTGGAGGTTGTTTGCCTCGGCCAGGCTGGAAAGTGCCCGCTAGTACCTAGAGCTGGGCAGGAGAGGGCAGAGAGCACTTCCATCTGACAGCAGGTTGCAGATTGCCTCGGAAAGAGCCGTGTCCTTGGAATGTGCAGCAAATCCTCTTTCTTTGCAAACCGCGGTTAGTGTGCAGTGCAGGTACGCTCTCCCCTTGCCAACTGGAGTGGGAAAGCTTTTCGCTAAGCTAGAGATGACTAGAGAAGCAGAAGCGCGGCTCCGGAGCTATCCGGAGGAAAGTGCCGCTTCCCGGCGTCTTTCGGCTTGAAGCGGCGCTCCGGAGCGCTGCGCTGGCGCTCTACTGAGCTGTGCGCGAATTAGCCGCTTCTTCGCCTCCGAGAAGCAGAGATCGCGGTTGCTTGGAAGAGGCGAAGAACGAAGCCGCAAAGAAGCGGGCTTGTGTGCCAAGCCTTCCGACTGCTGGAGGACGGTGGCTGCCGCTCTCCTGCCTCTTGAATTCACTCTCGGCAAGCGAATGGAAAGCGTTCCAGGACAACTTGCCTGGGTTTTGACTTGGTCCTGATGCGTCCCACCTTGGCAAGTCTTGCTCGTCGCCAGAGGCTCCGAGATGCACAGAAGACGGTGGCAGCTGCTGAAAAGAAGGGCAGCGGTGAGTTTGTCGACAAGCAAGAACATAGGCAGCTGCCTGTGCTTGGGAAGGAGCAGCTGCCTGGTTTTGGCAATTGCCTTCACAGCGCCCAGAAGCCCGGTGCTCTGCTGCTTTGTTTTTCGCAGTCAGTCAATTGCACACTAGTGAAGCTGAGCCAGGCTCTTCAGCTTTGCTGCTTTTGAGCATCTGTGCTCCACTTATGCTCTGTGACATCTCTGGAGGTTGTTTGCCTCGGCCAGGCTGGAAAGTGCCCGCTAGTACCTAGAGCTGGGCAGGAGAGGGCAGAGAGCACTTCCATCTGACAGCAGGTTGCAGATTGCCTCGGAAAGAGCCGTGTCCTTGGAATGTGCAGCAAATCCTCTTTCTTTGCAAACCGCGGTTAGTGTGCAGTGCAGGTACGCTCTCCCCTTGCCAACTGGAGTGGGAAAGCTTTTCGCTAAGCTAGAGATGACTAGAGAAGCAGAAGCGCGGCTCCGGAGCTATCCGGAGGAAAGTGCCGCTTCCCGGCGTCTTTCGGCTTGAAGCGGCGCTCCGGAGCGCTCCGCTGCCGCTCTACTGAGCTGTGCGCGAATTAGCCGCTTCTTCGCCTCCGAGAAGCAGAGATCGCGGTTGCTTGGAAGAGGCGAAGAACGAAGCCGCAAAGAAGCGGGCTTGTGTGCCAAGCCTTCCGACTGCTGGAGGACGGTGGCTGCCGCTCTCCTGCCTCTTGAATTCACTCTCGGCAAGCGAATGGAAAGCGTTCCAGGACAACTTGCCTGGGTTTTGACTTGGTCCTGATGCCTCCCACCTTGGCAAGTCTTGCTCGTCGCCAGAGGCTCCGAGATGCACAGAAGACGGTGGCAGCTGCTGAAAAGAAGGGCAGCGGTGAGTTTGTCGACAAGCAAGAACATAGGCAGCTGCCTGTGCTTGGGAAGGAGCAGCTGCCTGGTTTTGGCAATTGCCTTCACAGCGCCCAGAAGCCCGGTGCTCTGCTGCTTTGTTTTTCGCAGTCAGTCAATTGCACACTAGTGAAGCTGAGCCAGGCTCTTCAGCTTTGCTGCTTTTGAGCATCTGTGCTCCACTTATGCTCTGTGACATCTCTGGAGGTTGTTTGCCTCGGCCAGGCTGGAAAGTGCCCGCTAGTACCTAGAGCTGGGCAGGAGAGGGCAGAGAGCACTTCCATCTGACAGCAGGTTGCAGATTGCCTCGGAAAGAGCCGTGTCCTTGGAATGTGCAGCAAATCCTCTTTCTTTGCAAACCGCGGTTAGTGTGCAGTGCAGGTACGCTCTCCCCTTGCCAACTGGAGTGGGAAAGCTTTTCGCTAAGCTAGAGATGACTAGAGAAGCAGAAGCGCGGCTCCGGAGCTATCCGGAGGAAAGTGCCGCTTCCCGGCGTCTTTCGGCTTGAAGCGGCGCTCCGGAGCGCTGCGCTGCCGCTCTACTGAGCTGTGCGCGAATTAGCCGCTTCTTCGCCTCCGAGAAGCAGAGATCGCGGTTGCTTGGAAGAGGCGAAGAACGAAGCCGCAAAGAAGCGGGCTTGTGTGCCAAGCCTTCCGACTGCCAGAGGACGGTGGCTGCCGCTCTCCTGCCTCTTGAATTCACTCTCGGCAAGCGAATGGAAAGCGTTCCAGGACAACTTGCCTGGGTTTTGACTTGGTCCTGATGCCTCCCACCTTGGCAAGTCTTGCTCGTCGCCAGAGGCTGCGAGATGCACAGAAGACGGTGGCAGCTGCTGAAAAGAAGGGCAGCGGTGAGTTTGTCGACAAGCAAGAACATAGGCAGCTGCCTGTGCTTGGGAAGGAGCAGCTGCCTGGTTTTGGCAATTGCCTTCACAGCGCCCAGAAGCCCGGTGCTCTGCTGCTTTGTTTTTCGCAGTCAGTCAATTGCACACTAGTGAAGCTGAGCCAGGCTCTTCAGCTTTGCTGCTTTTGAGCATCTGTGCTCCACTTATGCTCTGTGACATCTCTGGAGGTTGTTTGCCTCGGCCAGGCTGGAAAGTGCCCGCTAGTACCTAGAGCTGGGAGGAGAGGGCATAGAGCACTTCCATCTGACAGCAGGTTGCAGATTGCCTCGGAAAGAGCCGTGTCCTTGGAATGTGCAGCAAATCCTCTTTCTTTGCAAACCGCGGTTAGTGTGCAGTGCAGGTACTCTCTCCCCTTGCCAACTGGAGTGGGAAAGCTTTTCGCTAAGCTAGAGATGACTAGAGAAGCAGAAGCGCGGCTCCGGAGCTATCCGGAGGAAAGTGCCGCTTCCCGGCGTCTTTCGGCTTGAAGCGGCGCTCCGGAGCGCTCCGCTGGCGCTCTACTGAGCTGTGCGCGAATTAGCCGCTTCTTCGCCTCCGAGAAGCAGAGATCGCGGTTGCTTGGAAGAGGCGAAGAACGAAGCCGCAAAGAAGCGGGCTTGTGTGCCAAGCCTTCCGACTGCTGGAGGACGGTGGCTGCCGCTCTCCTGCCTCTTGAATTCACTCTCGGCAAGCGAATGGAAAGCGTTCCAGGACAACTTGCCTGGGTTTTGACTTGGTCCTGATGCGTCCCACCTTGGCAAGTCTTGCTCGTCGCCAGAGGCTCCGAGATGCACAGAAGACGGTGGCAGCTGCTGAAAAGAAGGGCAGCGGTGAGTTTGTCGACAAGCAAGAACATAGGCAGCTGCCTGTGCTTGGGAAGGAGCAGCTGCCTGGTTTTGGCAATTGCCTTCACAGCGCCCAGAAGCCCGGTGCTCTGCTGCTTTGTTTTTCGCAGTCAGTCAATTGCACACTAGTGAAGCTGAGCCAGGCTCTTCAGCTTTGCTGCTTTTGAGCATCTGTGCTCCACTTATGCTCTGTGACATCTCTGGAGGTTGTTTGCCTCGGCCAGGCTGGAAAGTGCCCGCTAGTACCTAGAGCTGGGCAGGAGAGGGCAGAGAGCACTTCCATCTGACAGCAGGTTGCAGATTGCCTCGGAAAGAGCCGTGTCCTTGGAATGTGCAGCAAATCCTCTTTCTTTGCAAACCGCGGTTAGTGTGCAGTGCAGGTGCGCTCTCCCCTTGCCAAATGGAGTGGGAAAGCTTTTCGCTAAGCTAGAGATGACTAGAGAAGCAGAAGCGCGGCTCCGGAGCTATCCGGAGGAAAGTGCCGCTTCCCGGCGTCTTTCGGCTTGAAGCGGCGCTCCGGAGCGCTGCGCTGCCGCTCTACTGAGCTGTGCGCGAATTAGCCGCTTCTTCGCCTCCGAGAAGCAGAGATCGCGGTTGCTTGGAAGAGGCGAAGAACGAAGCCGCAAAGAAGCGGGCTTGTGTGCCAAGCCTTCCGACTGCTGGAGGACGGTGGCTGCCGCTCTCCTGCCTCTTGAATTCACTCTCGGCAAGCGAATGGAAAGCGTTCCAGGACAACTTGCCTGGGTTTTGACTTGGTCCTGATGCGTCCCACCTTGGCAAGTCTTGCTCGTCGCCAGAGGCTGCGAGATGCACAGAAGACGGTGGCAGCTGCTGAAAAGAAGGGCAGCGGTGAGTTTGTCGACAAGCAAGAACATAGGCAGCTGCCTGTGCTTGGGAAGGAGCAGCTGCCTGGTTTTGGCAATTGCCTTCACAGCGCCCAGAAGCCCGGTGCTCTGCTGCTTTGTTTTTCGCAGTCAGTCAATTGCACACTAGTGAAGCCGAGCCAGGCTCTTCAGCTTTGCTGCTTTTGAGCATCTGTGCTCCACTTATGCTCTGTGACATCTCTGGAGGTTGTTTGCCTCGGCCAGGCTGGAAAGTGCCCGCTAGTACCTAGAGCTGGGCAGGAGAGGGCAGAGAGCACTTCCATCTGACAGCAGGTTGCAGATTGCCTCGGAAAGAGCCGTGTCCTTGGAATGTGCAGCAAATCCTCTTTCTTTGCAAACCGCGGTTAGTGTGCAGTGCAGGTACGCTCTCCCCTTGCCAACTGGAGTGGGAAAGCTTTTCGCTAAGCTAGAGATGACTAGAGAAGCAGAAGCGCGGCTCCGGAGCTATCCGGAGGAAAGTGCCGCTTCCCGGCGTCTTTCGGCTTGAAGCGGCGCTCCGGAGCGCTGCGCTGGCGCTCTACTGAGCTGTGCGCGAATTAGCCGCTTCTTCGCCTCCGAGAAGCAGAGATCGCGGTTGCTTGGAAGAGGCGAAGAACGAAGCCGCAAAGAAGCGGGCTTGTGTGCCAAGCCTTCCGACTGCTGGAGGACGGTGACTGCCGCTCTCCTGCCTCTTGAATTCACTCTCGGCAAGCGAATGGAAAGCGTTCCAGGACAACTTGCCTGCGTTTTGACTTGGTCCTGATGCGTCCCACCTTGGCAAGTCTTGCTCGTCGCCAGAGGCTGCGAGATGCACAGAAGACGGTGGCAGCTGCTGAAAAGAAGGGCAGCGGTGAGTTTGTCGACAAGCAAGAACATAGGCAGCTGCATGTGCTTGGGAAGGAGCAGCTGCCTGGTTTTGGCAATTGCCTTCACAGCGCCCAGAAGCCCGGTGCTCTGCTGCTTTGTTTTTCGCAGTCAGTCAATTGCACACTAGTGAAGCTGAGCCAGGCTCTTCAGCTTTGCTGCTTTTGAGCATCTGTGCTCCACTTATGCTCTGTGACATCTCTGGAGGTTGTTTGCCTCGGCCAGGCTGGAAAGTGCCCGCTAGTACCTAGAGCTGGGCAGGAGAGGGCAGAGAGCACTTCCATCTGACAGCAGGTTGCAGATTGCCTCGGAAAGAGCCGTGTCCTTGGAATGTGCAGCAAATCCTCTTTCTTTGCAAACCGCGGTTAGTGTGCAGTGCAGGTACGCTCTCCCCTTGCCAACTGGAGTGGGAAAGCTTTTCGCTAAGCTAGAGATGACTAGAGAAGCAGAAGCGCGGCTCCGGAGCTATCCGGAGGAAAGTGCCGCTTCCCGGCGTCTTTCGGCTTGAAGCGGCGCTCCGGAGCGCTCCGCTGCCGCTCTACTGAGCTGTGCGCGAATTAGCCGCTTCTTCGCCTCCGAGAAGCAGAGATCGCGGTTGCTTGGAAGAGGCGAAGAACGAAGCCGCAAAGAAGCGGGCTTGTGTGCCAAGCCTTCCGACTGCTGGAGGACGGTGGCTGCCGCTCTCCTGCCTCTTGAATTCACTCTCGGCAAGCGAATGGAAAGCGTTCCAGGACAACTTGCCTGGGTTTTGACTTGGTCCTGATGCGTCCCACCTTGGCAAGTCTTGCTCGTCGCCAGAGGCTCCGAGATGCACAGAAGACGGTGGCAGCTGCTGAAAAGAAGGGCAGCGGTGAGTTTCGACAAGCAAGAACATAGGCAGCTGCCTGTGCTTGGGAAGGAGCAGCTGCCTGGTTTTGGCAATTGCCTTCACAGCGCCCAGAAGCCCGGTGCTCTGCTGCTTTGTTTTTCGCAGTCAGTCAATTGCACACTAGTGAAGCCGAGCCAGGCTCTTCAGCTTTGCTGCTTTTGAGTATCTGTGCTCCACTTATGCTCTGTGACATCTCTGGAGGTTGTTTGCCTCGGCCAGGCTGGAAAGTGCCCGCTAGTACCTAGAGCTGGGAGGAGAGGGCAGAGAGCACTTCCATCTGACAGCAGGTTGCAGATTGCCTCGGAAAGAGCCGTGTCCTTGGAATGTGCAGCAAATCCTCTTTCTTTGCAAACCGCGGTTAGTGTGCAGTGCAGGTACGCTCTCCCCTTGCCAACTGGAGTGGGAAAGCTTTTCGCTAAGCTAGAGATGACTAGAGAAGCAGAAGCGCGGCTCCGGAGCTATCCGGAGGAAAGTGCCGCTTCCCGGCGTCTTTCGGCTTGAAGCGGCGCTCCGGAGCGCTCCGCTGCCGCTCTACTGAGCTGTGCGCGAATTAGCCGCTTCTTCGCCTCCGAGAAGCAGAGATCGCGGTTGCTTGGAAGAGGCGAAGAAAGAAGCCGCAAAGAAGCGGGCTTGTGTGCCAAGCCTTCCGACTGCTGGAGGACGGTGGCTGCCGCTCTCCTGCCTGTTGAATTCACTCTCGGCAAGCGAATGGAAAGCGTTCCAGGACAACTTGCCTGGGTTTTGACTTGGTCCTGATGCGTCCCACCTTGGCAAGTCTTGCTCGTCGCCAGAGGCTGCGAGATGCACAGAAGACGGTGGCAGCTGCTGAAAAGAAGGGCAGCGGTGAGTTTGTCGACAAGCAAGAACATAGGCAGCTGCCTGTGCTTGGGAAGGAGCAGCTGCCTGGTTTTGGCAATTGCCTTCACAGCGCCCAGAAGCCCGGTGCTCTGCTGCTTTGTTTTTCGCAGTCAGTCAATTGCACACTAGTGAAGCTGAGCCAGGCTCTTCAGCTTTGCTGCTTTTGAGCATCTGTGCTCCACTTATGCTCTGTGACATCTCTGGAGGTTGTTTGCCTCGGCCAGGCTGGAAAGTGCCCGCTAGTACCTAGAGCTGGGCAGGAGAGGGCAGAGAGCACTTCCATCTGACAGCAGGTTGCAGATTGCCTCGGAAAGAGCCGTGTCCTTGGAATGTGCAGCAAATCCTCTTTCTTTGCAAACCGCGGTTAGTGTGCAGTGCAGGTGCGCTCTCCCCTTGCCAACTGGAGTGGGAAAGCTTTTCGCTAAGCTAGAGATGACTAGAGAAGCAGAAGCGCGGCTCCGGAGCTATCCGGAGGAAAGTGCCGCTTCCCGGCGTCTTTCGGCTTGAAGCGGCGCTCCGGAGCGCTGCGCTGCCGCTCTACTGAGCTGTGCGCGAATTAGCCGCTTCTTCGCCTCCGAGAAGCAGAGATCGCGGTTGCTTGGAAGAGGCGATGAACGAAGCCGCAAAGAAGCGGGCTTGTGTGCCAAGCCTTCCGACTGCTGGAGGACGGTGGCTGCCGCTCTCCTGCCTCTTGAATTCACTCTCGGCAAGCGAATGGAAAGCGTTCCAGGACAACTTGCCTGGGTTTTGACTTGGTCCTGATGCGTCCCACCTTGGCAAGTCTTGCTCGTCGCCAGAGGCTGCGAGATGCACAGAAGACGGTGGCAGCTGCTGAAAAGAAGGGCAGCGGTGAGTTTGTCGACAAGCAAGAACATAGGCAGCTGCCTGTGCTTGGGAAGGAGCAGCTGCCTGGTTTTGGCAATTGCCTTCACAGCGCCCAGAAGCCCGGTGCTCTGCTGCTTTGTTTTTCGCAGTCAGTCAATTGCACACTAGTGAAGCTGAGCCAGGCTCTTCAGCTTTGCTGCTTTTGAGCATCTGTGCTCCACTTATGCTCTGTGACATCTCTGGAGGTTGTTTGCCTCGGCCAGGCTGGCAAGTGCCCGCTAGTACCTAGAGCTGGGCAGGAGAGGGCAGAGAGCACTTCCATCTGACAGCAGGTTGCAGATTGCCTCGGAAAGAGCCGTGTCCTTGGAATGTGCAGCAAATCCTCTTTCTTTGCAAACCGCGGTTAGTGTGCAGTGCAGGTACGCTCTCCCCTTGCCAACTGGAGTGGGAAAGCTTTTCGCTAAGCTAGAGATGACTAGAGAAGCAGAAGCGCGGCTCCGGAGCTATCCGGAGGAAAGTGCCGCTTCCCGGCGTCTTTCGGCTTGAAGCGGCGCTCCGGAGCGCTGCGCTGGCGCTCTACTGAGCTGTGCGCGAATTAGCCGCTTCTTCGCCTCCGAGAAGCAGAGATCGCGGTTGCTTGGAAGAGGCGAAGAACGAAGCCGCAAAGAAGCGGGCTTGTGTGCCAAGCCTTCCGACTGCTGGAGGACGGTGGCTGCCGCTCTCCTGCCTCTTGAATTCACTCTCGGCAAGCGAATGGAAAGCGTTCCAGGACAACTTGCCTGGGTTTTGACTTGGTCCTGATGCGTCCCACCTTGGCAAGTCTTGCTCGTCGCCAGAGGCTGCGAGATGCACAGAAGACGGTGGCAGCTGCTGAAAAGAAGGGCAGCGGTGAGTTTGTCGACAAGCAAGAACAGAGGCAGCTGCCTGTGCTTGGGAAGGAGCAGCTGCCTGGTTTTGGCAATTGCCTTCACAGCGCCCAGAAGCCCGGTGCTCTGCTGCTTTGTTTTTCGCAGTCAGTCAATTGCGCACTAGTGAAGCCGAGCCAGGCTCTTCAGCTTTGCTGCTTTTGAACATCTGTTCTCCACTTATGCTCTGTGACATCTCTGGAGGTTGTTTGCCTCGGCCAGGCTGGAAAGTGCCCGCTAGTACCTAGAGCTGGGAGGAGAGGGCAGAGAGCACTTCCATCTGACAGCAGGTTGCAGATTGCCTCGGAAAGAGCCGTGTCCTTGGAATGTGCAGCAAATCCTCTTTCTTTGCAAACCGCAGTTAGTGTGCAGTGCAGGTACGCTCTCCCCTTGCCAACTGGAGTGGGAAAGCTTTTCGCTAAGCTAGAGATGACTAGAGAAGCAGAAGCGCGGCTCCGGAGCTATCCGGAGGAAAGTGCCGCTTCCCGGCGTCTTTCGGCTTGAAGCGGCGCTCCGGAGCGCTGCGCTGCCGCTCTACTGAGCTGTGCGCGAATTAGCCGCTTCTTCGCCTCCGAGAAGCAGAGATCGCGGTTGCTTGGAAGAGGCGAAGAACGAAGCCGCAAAGAAGCGGGCTTGTGTGCCAAGCCTTCCGACTGCTGGAGGACGGTGGCTGCCGCTCTCCTGCCTCTTGAATTCACTCTCGGCAAGCGAATGGAAAGCGTTCCAGGACAACTTGCCTGGGTTTTGACTTGGTCCTGATGCGTCCCACCTTGGCAAGTCTTGCTCGTCGCCAGAGGCTGCGAGATGCACAGAAGACGGTGGCAGCTGCTGAAAAGAAGGGCAGCGGTGAGTTTGTCGACAAGCAAGAACATAGGCAGCTGCCTGTGCTTGGGAAGGAGCAGCTGCCTGGTTTTGGCAATTGCCTTCACAGCGCCCAGAAGCCCGGTGCTCTGCTGCTTTGTTTTTCGCAGTCAGTCAATTGCACACTAGTGAAGCTGAGCCAGGCTCTTCAGCTTTGCTGCTTTTGAGCATCTGTGCTCCACTTATGCTCTGTGACATCTCTGGAGGTGGTTTGCCTCGGCCAGGCTGGAAAGTGCCCGCTAGTACCTAGAGCTGGGCAGGAGAGGGCAGAGAGCACTTCCATCTGACAGCAGGTTGCAGATTGCCTCGGAAAGAGCCGTGTCCTTGGAATGTGCAGCAAATCCTCTTTCTTTGCAAACCGCGGTTAGTGTGCAGTGCAGGTGCGCTCTCCCCTTGCCAAATGGAGTGGGAAAGCTTTTCGCTAAGCTAGAGATGACTAGAGAAGCAGAAGCGCGGCTCCGGAGCTATCCGGAGGAAAGTGCCGCTTCCCGGCGTCTTTCGGCTTGAAGCGGCGCTCCGGAGCGCTTTGCTGCCGCTCTACTGAGCTGTGCGCGAATTAGCCGCTTCTTCGCCTCCGAGAAGCAGAGATCGCGGTTGCTTGGAAGAGGCGAAGAACGAAGCCGCAAAGAAGCGGGCTTGTGTGCCAAGCCTTCCGACTGCTGGAGGACGGTGGCTGCCGCTCTCCTGCCTCTTGAATTCACTCTCGGCAAGCGAATGGAAAGCGTTCCAGGACAACTTGCCTGGGTTTTGACTTGGTCCTGATGCGTCCCACCTTGGCAAGTCTTGCTCGTCGCCAGAGGCTGCGAGATGCACAGAAGACGGTGGCAGCTGCTGAAAAGAAGGGCAGCGGTGAGTTTGTCGACAAGCAAGAACAGAGGCAGCTGCCTGTGCTTGGGAAGGAGCAGCTGCCTGGTTTTGGCAATTGCCTTCACAGCGCCCAGAAGCCCGGTGCTCTGCTGCTTTGTTTTTCGCAGTCAGTCAATTGCACACTAGTGAAGCCGAGCCAGGCTCTTCAGCTTTGCTGCTTTTGAACATCTGTTCTCCACTTATGCTCTGTGACATCTCTGGAGGTTGTTTGCCTCGGCCAGGCTGGAAAGTGCCCGCTAGTACCTAGAGCTGGGAGGAGAGGGCAGAGAGCACTTCCATCTGACAGCAGGTTGCAGATTGCCTCGGAAAGAGCCGTGTCCTTGGAATGTGCAGCAAATCCTCTTTCTTTGCAAACCGCAGTTAGTGTGCAGTGCAGGTACGCTCTCCCCTTGCCAACTGGAGTGGGAAAGCTTTTCGCTAAGCTAGAGATGACTAGAGAAGCAGAAGCGCGGCTCCGGAGCTATCCGGAGGAAAGTGCCGCTTCCCGGCGTCTTTCGGCTTGAAGCGGCGCTCCGGAGCGCTGCGCTGCCGCTCTACTGAGCTGTGCGCGAATTAGCCGCTTCTTCGCCTCCGAGAAGCAGAGATCGCGGTTGCTTGGAAGAGGCGAAGAACGAAGCCGCAAAGAAGCGGGCTTGTGTGCCAAGCCTTCCGACTGCTGGAGGACGGTGGCTGCCGCTCTCCTGCCTCTTGAATTCACTCTCGGCAAGCGAATGGAAAGCGTTCCAGGACAACTTGCCTGGGTTTTGACTTGGTCCTGATGCCTCCCACCTTGGCAAGTCTTGCTCGTCGCCAGAGGCTGCGAGATGCACAGAAGACGGTGGCAGCTGCTGAAAAGAAGGGCAGCGGTGAGTTTGTCGACAAGCAAGAACATAGGCAGCTGCATGTGCTTGGGAAGGAGCAGCTGCCTGGTTTTGGCAATTGCCTTCACAGCGCCCAGAAGCCCGGTGCTCTGCTGCTTTGTTTTTCGCAGTCAGTCAATTGCACACTAGTGAAGCTGAGCCAGGCTCTTCAGCTTTGCTGCTTTTGAGCATCTGTGCTCCACTTATGCTCTGTGACATCTCTGGAGGTTGTTTGCCTCGGCCAGGCTGGAAAGTGCCCGCTAGTACCTAGAGCTGGGAGGAGAGGGCAGAGAGCACTTCCATCTGACAGCAGGTTGCAGATTGCCTCGGAAAGAGCCGTGTCCTTGGAATGTGCAGCAAATCCTCTTTCTTTGCAAACCGCGGTTAGTGTGCAGTGCAGGTACTCTCTCCCCTTGCCAACTGGAGTGGGAAAGCTTTTCGCTAAGCTAGAGATGACTAGAGAAGCAGAAGCGCGGCTCCGGAGCTATCCGGAGGAAAGTGCCGCTTCCCGGCGTCTTTCGGCTTGAAGCGGCGCTCCGGAGCGCTCCGCTGCCGCTCTACTGAGCTGTGCGCGAATTAGCCGCTTCTTCGCCTCCGAGAAGCAGAGATCGCGGTTGCTTGGAAGAGGCGAAGAACGAAGCCGCAAAGAAGCGGGCTTGTGTGCCAAGCCTTCCGACTGCTGGAGGACGGTGGCTGCCGCTCTCCTGCCTCTTGAATTCACTCTCGGCAAGCGAATGGAAAGCGTTCCAGGACAACTTGCCTGGGTTTTGACTTGGTCCTGATGCGTCCCACCTTGGCAAGTCTTGCTCGTCGCCAGAGGCTGCGAGATGCACAGAAGACGGTGGCAGCTGCTGAAAAGAAGGGCAGCGGTGAGTTTGTCGACAAGCAAGAACATAGGCAGCTGCCTGTGCTTGGGAAGGAGCAGCTGCCTGGTTTTGGCAATTGCCTTCACAGCGCCCAGAAGCCCGGTGCTCTGCTGCTTTGTTTTTCGCAGTCAGTCAATTGCACACATTGCACACTAGTGAAGCCGAGCCAGGCTCTTCAGCTTTGCTGCTTTTGAGTATCTGTGCTCCACTTATGCTCTGTGACATCTCTGGAGGTTGTTTGCCTCGGCCAGGCTGGAAAGTGCCCGCTAGTACCTAGAGCTGGGAGGAGAGGGCAGAGAGCACTTCCATCTGACAGCAGGTTGCAGATTGCCTCGGAAAGAGCCGTGTCCTTGGAATGTGCAGCAAATCCTCTTTCTTTGCAAACCGCGGTTAGTGTGCAGTGCAGGTGCGCTCTCCCCTTGCCAAATGGAGTGGGAAAGCTTTTCGCTAAGCTAGAGATGACTAGAGAAGCAGAAGCGCGGCTCCGGAGCTATCCGGAGGAAAGTGCCGCTTCCCGGCGT